>NW_023501495.1:0-116440 GCF_013396195.1 Fusarium tjaetaba
CCCACCCCCCCTTGTCCTTGCTCGTTGGTGTCACGATTTTACTTTACTTTTACTTTGCCTTGCCTTGCCTTACACCTCTTCCCCATACATTAACTCCCATACATAGGCTTCATGCCTTCCTTCCGCCCCATTCTTTTCTCTCCTCACGGATATTTCATCACCTTCCTCCCTCCTTCTAAATCAACTTCCATCTCGTCCCCAGAGCCTCATCTCTCTCCATCTCATCACCATCTTCCTACAAACTAACCCCAACACCTTGACAACAACTAATACATCACACCAAGTTTCAATCATCTCATTTGAAACATCGTCCCCAAGAGGCACATTCATACACAAACACACACACTTATATATACACTTATATACACACACTCTCGTCACCAACCAGTAGCCGTCACCCAACATGAACAACGCCGCTCCCAACCCGCAGCGGAGAGGCCCTTGGTCACAATATGAGGATGTGTATCTTATGGAACTTGTTCGCACACATGGAGCTCTGAACTGGGTTCGCATTGCGTCAACCCTGGGAACCCGAACACCAAAGCAGTGCCGCGAGCGCTATCATCAAAACCTAAAACCAACACTCAACCACGAACCCATCACGCCCGAGGAAGGTGTACTAATCGAACGACTTGTCGCGGACCTCGGGAAACGCTGGGCCGAAATTGCACGCCGTCTCAATGGCAGGAGTGATAATTCTGTCAAGAACTGGTGGAATGGTAGCCAAAATAGACGCAAGCGCACTGATCGACGACGTGCTGCACAGGATCACCACGATACCTACCAATACCCGAACCGCCCCGGACTATCCATCTCTACACCAGCCATGCCCATGCCCGGAGCACAACTCTCACCCCTAACTGGCACTGCCATGCGTCACCCCATGAGTTCATGGGTCGAGGCTCCTCTTCCCTCGCCATGCTCTTCCGACTCTGCTGAATCTGAAATGGGATCTAACTATACCACATCACCTTCCCATCAGACCATGCAACTCGCTGTGCCCGTCGAACTGCCACCGCTGCGTCAATCGGGCTTGCCAACCGCTGGTGACAGGCTTCCCAGCTTTGACAGATTGGCTCCTCCTCCCCATCCTTATGCGGACAGGCCTGAGTATCAACCCAGGTTGCCTCCTTTTGCTACTCAAGCGCAACTCCCCACCGCGCCCAACTCGCCTGTACAGCAGCAGCAGCAGCAGCAGCAGCAGCAGCAATCGCAAAACCGAAAGACACAAGATTCCAGGATGCATCTCTCGGCCCTCATGGATTAAGATAATGCTGCAGTTATACGGTCGAAGATGGACCTTGGCCACGCATGCAATGCGATGGTATGTGCAGTAACGTGTAGATATTGATCTGACGTGCCGCTATCGCGAACGTTTTAGGTCGTGACGGAGTCTTACAGGGTCCTGGGGAATTGGATTTGGCAAAAGATACCAGGCGTTCATGGAAAGGTTTCGGAATTGAAAGCGAATGATGTTCTTACAAAGTACTAATAAACCCGAGACTAGATCTCGAATGAGGGTTTAGTCAAATAAAATATACTCTGGATTATCCAACTCTTCTGGATGTCTATTCTGATATGTACACATGTGGTAATTGTCTTTTGTAGATGCACTCAAGGCCAGTGTCTTGCCATGATCTGGAGGCTGTAACTTCTGAGGGCCGTGAATTTGAATCGGCTGGCTTGAAACGCTTGTCAATGTTCCGAGCATACCAATATTGACAGAGTAACCTGGTGGGGGAAAATTGACGTTGGAATGTGGCAGCGTGATAGTCAGGACACAGAACTACAAGTGCAGCTAGACTCCTTGGTGGTCAAAAAGTCCGATTTGACAGGACAAAGTACGCTCGCTGTCAGACATGGGTTTGGAGTCAAACCCGACCTGATGACCCTGAGAAGAGAAGAGCAGAGCAGAATCACGGTCAGAGTCGCAGTGGTAGTCTTAGCGGGTAGGTTTGTCTCTCTATGTATGCGCCAAGAGAGGTAACTTGAGTTGTGGAGCAGAGTTGCTTCTTCATAGAGCAAGCAAGTAAGTTAAGGTGAGTAACCGACAACAGACATGATCCATGCACGCCTATTCTGGTGGATGGGAGGGATTTCCCGGTCACCTCTCTTTTCCTCAGAAACAAAAGGAAGTACGGCTATTAGCCGCAGGACCAAGTAGCCAAGGTCGACAGGTAGAGACAGGGACACGGAGAGGCCAAGACATGCATGCACCGGCGGGACACGGGATCGACGTTGATCTATCCATACTATACCGATGAAGGCTCAGAGACCTGCAATGTTGTAGGGTATCCGTACAGATACAGCATATACATACATACACAGATACAGTACGTCAACTTACATACCAAGATTCAGATGTAAAATCTCGATTCTGCACCCCTAGTCCACGGCTGAAAGTCGATATTACCGTGGTGTAGGCGCCCAGGCAATGGATGATGCAAAGGAGGCCAGGGGGAGGGGGTCATTGTTTGAGGGGATACAACTTGGGCAGTGATTCAAAGTTCGAGACTCATCCGTAGCAAAGGTAGATTCCGGTTCCTAGTGGGTATCTTCATTACCGCTCAGGTTGACTGATTAATTGATTGATCGATTGTTGGAGGTTGATGGCTCTCATGTCCTTTCTTGTTCGGCTGGCACCAATAAATCCATTGTGATCCAATGACACTAACAAGGACCAGTTGGCTGGCGCCCTAACTTAGTGGTGGTGCAGGTCCAATAGGGACCCCTTCCCTTCGGGGATGGCGCTTTGATTTGTTTCTTATTCTTGATTACTGAGCTCTCTCGGTTTTGGGGAATGTCGTGCCCTGTTGGTTTCGATCGGTGCATCCACAGGCGGACGGGATCTGCTAACCTGAGATGAGCGGGTCTCTGTTTGGGTTTGTTCCCTGCTAACTACGGTAGAAGACCTGATTGAGTGAGTGTCACTGAATGGATGCGTGAGTGAGTGCGTGAGTGATGGTTGATTGAACTGCACTGCACTTGATTCAAGGCGTTAGCTCCATGACGAATGATCGATGATTGAAGGATGCATCTGACTAGCTACCGGCTGGACGGTGTCCCGAACGAAAGGGAACCCATCGTTACTGCTCTAGGCGCTGGACTAGTCCTGAGTCGGAATATGGCATGGCCCAACCTGGAAATTGGGCAAGACAGGGTAGTATCGTGTGCCGTTGCTGTGATTGCTTCCGTCGACGCAACGCTTTTTTCGGGTACGTGTGGCCCAAGGGCACGGGTTTCGGACTGAAGATGATGGGTGTGGATTTTCACTAGTGACCGACTAAGGTACCTACAGTCACTTACTTGTAGTACTATCAACCAAGGGGGGGTCTATGTACGGGCTGCGCTGCGCTGTGCCTGCATTGCATTCATCGACAACGATGATTGATTTGATCTTCTTGATTGGATGGGTATTGGTGGAGAGATCGGGGAGCCGCCAACCGCCCCGGTCTCTGTGTGATGAATGTCTAGCAGCTACCGGTATCTGACACGATCCGTGTGTTCAGTCCTCTCTACGGCCACCTACCAAGGCTCTGGTTTTCTTGAACTACCTAGAGCTAGGTAGGCATTGTCCGTACTTGGTGAGTACAGTAGAGTTGCTCTTATTGACCTGACCTGGCCTGGCTGACGGGTGCGTTCGCGATTGATGCTACTTTCATCTCTTGATTGCTTTTGCGTATTCGATACCCTGTCAATGTACGTACATACGGATACACCCTGGCCAAGATACCTAAGGTAAGTAAGTACCTATGGATTCCTTTTCCTTTTCCTTCAAGCCAGCCCCATCGGTCATTTGCGATATTCGATCTGGCACTTGATTCAACGTTAATCTGGTATTGAGGAAGGATCTGCCTCGAGTCAAACAGGGTACAATACAGACTGACATTCCCTACCTAGGTAGGTACCTTAAGGCAAGCAAGTGAGGGTCGCTCTTAGGTCCTGACTCCTGCTCATGCTGCGTGCACAAGCCTCCTCTGTCTGACTCAAACCCAGTAAGTAAAGCAAGGATCTGTATCTTTAAGCAAGTCTCATCGGAAATATTTATCCTCCATTAACATACAGTGATCGACAGAATCGTCTACGGTACGGAGTACATATTGTACTTTACATCACCCTACCCCTTATCCCTCCTTCTTGAACGTATAACCATGTCCGCGTACCTCGACCAGTGCCGAGGTTGGTTGACTGGCATCTTCTTGGATCTCATTTTAATCCGTGGTACAGGGCAAAGCGAGACGGAACCATCCACCAACCCAGCATCGACAGCCACTGATGTTAGCTGCAGGTGCACTATCTAATATCACCCATGTCGGTCTGTCTGGGCTGTCTTGGGGGCCTGGGGAGCCGGAGCGTACTAATGGGGGAGGCCGACTGCTGGGGATAACTTCCTCTCCTCTCTTCTCGAGAAGTTGACATCCGGTAGTGCCTGATCTCATCAGCGGAGGCACTCACTCACTCTCAACCATTCTTTCTAACTATCTTTAGTGAGTGAGTGAGTGAGTGAGTGTGTGTGTGTGTGTGTGTGTGTGTGTCCACAGCGCGCAACACGGGAGCCAATCTTGAACCTGTAGGGACTGTACCCATCGCCGCCGTCAACTTGGCGCCGATCCCGCTGGTCGAGCAAGGGTTGCATGGGAAAATTACCGTACTGTACCCCAAGTGATCGAGTCTACAGGGATCCTTGAGCCAATCACCCGGGAAGGACAATTCCCGACGATACGATAACCCATGTTTTTATCATAATGGCGGGTTTAGGGGTCGATGGGAGATCGCTCACAATTTCTTTTCTTCTCTTCTCCAACCATAATGACGTGCCGGGCCGGGGATGGTCAGTCCGAATAGCTTCGGGGAGTGTTTCTGAGCTCAACCGTGAAGGGTTCAAGACTCATTCGTTCACTTGGTTCTTCTTTCCAGTGCAGAATGACGAGCCAATCAGTCATCTGTCTCAAACACGTCCCTTGGCGTTGCACTTGTGCAACCTCGCATTTCTTGTGCAGCATCTCGGGCAGTGGAACCAATGTTTCTATTTTCTGCTGATTCCGTGTGGATGGTACGAAATCTCACAGTCGTTCCACCCTCATGCATGTAACGCAGCGCAACACAACGCAACTATCGCAGGCGCAGTTGAACGTCAACCAGCGTTGTCGTAGTCTCAACGGTCACAGGCAAGGGCGAGAGGCTAAAGTAGGTTTTAGTTACCTAGTCAAGATGGAGGCGTGCACAACGGGTCCATCGTTGTAGTGCACTCTTGTTCCAGAGGATACGAAGAGCCACTTATTGGATCAGAAGCCAGCTGACGATTCCCAGGTCTTGGAAATAACATACATGGATGAACAATAAGGTAGTAGGGGTTCCAGGCGCTGGATGGAATTATTGACCTCTGAGCTCCATCAGCCAGCCATGACGACGAGCACCAATTCCACAGCAATGAAACCGAAAGAGTGCTCGCATGCTGCTCAGCCCAAGCAAATAAACTTCTGTTCCAGGGGACCATGACGATTGACTGGCTGACTGGGTGGGAGGTGGGTGTACAGGATAGTAGTGTCACCGATGAGGCGGGCTGCCCGTTTAGCTGAGAGCTGGAGCAGGGTTCTTGGTGGGCAGCCGATGACATTCGGGGCGGCTCACATGAAACCTAGACGTTGCGACCCATCGATGACGACTACTTGTATACGAACTGCAAGAGGAGTGAATGCACTGCGAAAGTAAAACTCCAAGCTCGATTTCAAAGTGAATCGGCAGCGATCGAAAAGTCTAACTCACTCGACCGTTGGGAATAAGATCTACGCTGCACAGGGAGATTCGAGATACACATACATACATAGACAAGACAGACAGACAGACACGGATTCCATGTACAGGGACGAGAAAGGCAAGTTCGGTCTTTATCTCACACCTGTGGTGAAGCAATTGATGATCTGCGAGCGGACATTTTGTCTGACTCCTTATCCTGTTATGCACCGTCTTCACGGTTGCTTGTTACATCACCGACTTCAGCCTTGACGGTTAGTCGGTCAAGTCAAGTCAATGTCAATCCTGGACAGTTTGAAATTGCATGCCTTAGCAACATGGACTTTTTCAAAATCTCCTTTTCCGTTATTAGAAGCTCAGTTCAATTGAGATCGATTGCGATCATCAGCTAAGAGGTGTCCATCCTGGCCCCAATTTTACTTGTACTGTACATACATACCTACTTGTACAGTCAGCATCACACTGAGTCGACCATACACCCCCCTTCTCGCCCTCTCGCCCTCCCGCCCTCCACTCTACTCGTACAAAAATCTCCTGAGATCGAGTTGAAGAAATCGAGCTACCGTATGCTCTATGTAAGTGTGTATGTTCATAACGGCTAAGACATAGACAGGCAATTGGATGGATCTTCTCGTACGGACGGCAGCTGGGGTTTATACCTGAGCTTACAGGGGCAGGGGGAAGATGGCAGACTCAACGGTTTGTTTCCAATTCACGATTACTGATCGCCAGGGGCCTTCCTGATACTGAGTGTCACGTCACGATGGCTCTGTGTTTCTGTGTTCAGTCGGGAGCTTGGGCCATGTCCCGAAAATCTTCGGGCGCCCGTTGCGTTTCGGCCTTTGGGCTTTGTCGCTGTCTGATTTGATTGGGTCGTTTGATGTGCCAAATGGACCATCACATCATGCCCTGCTCCCCGTTGAGAATGATCTTCCTTGGTTTCTGTAACCCTTGTCCCCAGAGTCAGACCCTTCTGACCCTGTCAAGCTGATGCTTCCCTGGTGCTTCCACCGTTCTGGCGGCGCCTGTCATGGAGATATGCACGCATTGACGCACACACACGGATGGAGACCGTTGTTGATCAGATCCATTGTTTGTCCAGCTGCTGTGACTTGGCTATGCTATGACATGCCATGCCAGTCAACCGCCGACCAATTCAACAAACAACTACATAACTGTCTTGTTTACTGATGGGGCTGGTTAGCTTAATAGCACTATTGTTTAATTCGGCCCACCATTCACGCGACTCAGATAATCATACCCAGTCATTGACTATTCGCTCTCAATCAAAATGGCCTTTCTGTCTCTACTTTGAGCCTTGACCATGACGGTTGAAACTATTTGCGGTCTGTCGATACTTGGGTGACTGTTTGCGGCTTAGATCGTGCCGCTACTTGTTAACATCGAGTCAGCCACAGACGGACTGGTTTTTTCCACGCTGGTGCGGATGGGGGTGATCCATGCCAATGTCTCGGATTTGGGCATGGATCGTCAACCCAGCTAAGAGGTCCACTACCGACCGCTCCCGTTCACCGTTGGCTAAATCTACCCCCCCCCCATCTTCTCTCTGCTCTGTCTCTCTTCCTTAGCGCATAAAGGCTGGTCCCCCTGGCCCTGGCAGCTTGGCATTGCTCAGGCCTGAACGCTTCTTGAGTCGTCGTCCATCTGTCTTGCTGACACCCCCCCTAGTCTACTGGGTTCAGTCGTTGGTGCTGGTGCTTCTGTGTCCCCGGGGCTGTTACGATGGATAGTTTCAACCCGGATCGTAGGAAGGTTTCATTGCACCTCATCTTATCTCCATTGTCCTACGAAAAAGAAACCACTGCGCATGTATCGTGTATGTATGCATGCGTATACATACTGGGCATCAGTTGGGGAGATTGCCCGCCTTCTGGTCCGAGGTCGCGTCCACTGCATTTGTGCTGGCCGTCGTGAAAGTTCTGGTCCTTTTAGTGCGTCACGACAACGCTTGAGGTTGTCATTGATGTCCTTGCTGGTTTCAAACGGTGAGATCGAGTGTTTACGTGTCAGGTAACGCACATTAGCTTGAGCATTACGCTGACCCTCCAACGAACGTGCTGTAAGCATGAATGAGAAAATCATTACCGAATTGTGGTTTCATTCCTGTGTTCTGCGTTTCTTCTGAAAACAACGTAGAAAACTCTCCTGGAGGATGTGATGTAATCCATCCACTCTACCAGCCGCATATCTTCATACATATTTTGGCCGGAGATTTCGCCAGCTGCAGAGGATGGAATCCTAGCAACAGCTCCCTCGGTTGGATATGCAGCCTGTCGCTACGTAAAACTTTGTCCCCCCAGGGCACCGCATTGAACTGGACGCATCGTGCAACCAACGAGGCAAATACCGGCTAGCACAATGACAAATCTTTGCAAGGCCTACGAACGGACCAAATGCGTCCACGAGGCCTCGCGACAGAGGCATTCCACCGGGAGACAATTCCCCCAGCTTAGTCAAATTTTTGGTGACCTTGTTGGTCGCCGTATTACTTGTACTGCAGAACCGGCCCTCTGTACCGGGTATTCTGTCGAGACGGGAGCTCTAGCTTAGTACCTTACCTACAAGTGAGCAAACAGTCCTAAGGTATCACGGACCAAGAGACCCAGTCCTGCGGAGCCACGCGCATTGGAAGCAGGAAAGGAGAAGAGACAACTAAAACACCAACTACTAGGTAGACTAGGAAATGCGCAAGCATCGAACGAACGAACGAACGAACAAACAAACAAACAAACAAACCTACACATTGTGCTCGACGGTTGAAGAAATGAATGAATCTCCGATTCCCCTAACCAAGAACAGACGGGGGTGCGTGAGTTGGATCGCATGAGAACGGAGACAAAATGGAGACAGAGAAAAAAAAAATAAGGAATCGAGAGGGGAGGGAAGGGAAGGGAAGGGACGGACGGGAGGGAGGGAAACTCAACGAACGCGGATGTTTATGGCCTCCGTCTAACTTACCTTAACCAACAACAGGTCTAGCTACTGTACAAGCGAGACCCAGGGATCTGGATCCAGCAGTCTCGCTTATCGCCGCGCCGCCGTTCGGGGGAGATCGAGCAGGCACTCACTACTAAGGTAAGGTAAGCTAAACGAAACTTGGGTTAGTAGGGTGCTCGATCCGCCATCAACAGCGCCAACGCGATCTAACTGGCGCTAGTTAGTCATCCGCGATCTTCACCTCAGGCACCCCTACAGCTCTCGTCTGCTCTGGGCTGTTTGAGTTGGCCGCATACGGATCGCCTCACTCACGACTAACAGCTTGGGAAAACCTTATTTCTCCTTCATCGCCCAATGTCCAATGACTTGGCCGACGATCGAGCTATTGTGGAGCCATCACCATCGTCTCTGACGTATCTATTCCGTATCCTCACTGCAATAAAAACACATTTGTCGATTTACAGCACAGACATGCAGACTTGCAGACATGCATTTTCCCCAATTGGTACTCACAGCATTTCAGGACACTGGCCTGGTACCAACCAGCGACAGAACACTCCCTCGAACACACAGGATAGATAGCGAGCGTGTGCTTCAATCGGCCGAGCCTCCTTCAATCAAGCGAAACCAATGAAAAACACCAACAAAGACGTTGCACGATTCAGGCACGACTCACGTCTCCGCTCTTGACCTCAGGCACAGCTCTAGACTTTGCTAGACCATCGTTTGAATAACGGCATGCCCTGGTCTAGTCGCATGCCATGCTGTCGCCGAGGAGACAGACTGATAGACGCTTCGTCTGCCTTACCCGTCCCGTTGATGGTTCCTTGATTTAGCGACAGTCACATTCCTTACGCTGTCGATGAAGCATGGCTCGATTCAGCAGGCGCTGTATTGGCATTCCTGTCGCCAGCGCCACTCTGAGCGGTCCCAAGGTCCTCTAACCTTATTGATTCGTCATAGTCACTGAGTCTTGGGACTTGATATAAGGTTCGGCACCGGCGTCTTTGCCTTGACTTGACAGGCAGACAGGCTGTTCCGGGCTTGTCTAGTCTTCTCCAGGTTTTACCACAACTGCTCGTTTGTTTGCTCGTTGCCTTTGTCTTCTAGGGCTAGATCCCGTGTCGCCCGTCGTGCCCCAAGCCCGCCTCACCCGCGTCACATCCGTCGTCACATACTATGCTTCTTCCGTCGAGTCTTGAGCCTCGTCGATGCGACGCCTCTCGGTCAGTCATCCGAACATCCTTCCCCTCCGGGCCTATCGCTTGGCATCATTCGTCACGCTGAGCAGAGTTATTTACCTTCGCCCTGTGGGACCTCTCATCGTGTGATATCCCCAACACCCCTGTGCTGTTCGTCTTGCAACAAACTCGATTCGACTTCCCCCTCGTATAAACTTTCGCCGTTGATATAATGGAAAACTCTAATTGCCCTATGTCCACATGCTAGACATGCTACTGACAAAAGAACCTTTTGAGGAGCCAGTCAATCATCTCCATGCGCGATATGAGAAACGGCACTGAGGCCTGACGGCTCGCTTATCTTCTGAAGTGGCTAGAGTCGTAGGTCTGACGCTCCGGGGTTGTCGTCAATGTCCGATCGTCGCTGCTCTATCATCCGTATCCACTCGGCCGATCTCGACCTACGGTTCTCTTCACAGAAACGACCAGTCTCTCTACTAGTTGTTTGTGCCTGACTCTTCTGGATGTGTTGACCCAGAGCAATTCCAGACCCTGTGGGCCCGCCCAACCATACATCTGTTATATCATCTCCTGGAACAAACGAGAATTGACGACGATGCCGAGAGTTATTTTGGTGGCTTCTTCGATCGCATCGGAGCTCAGTAACCGTATCCTGGCTTGACTGGTTTTGTGTGGGAGATGTGGATGTACAGCTGGTCCGGCTAACAATGCCAACCTCCTTCATTAATGTTGAGTCTTCGGTAGAATCGCGCTCTCTCCTGGCACTACCTTTGTGTGGCGACATGTCTGCTGTGCCTCGTCCATCTGGACCAATCGAGAGCACAGAAGTACTTCGTGGATGCAGTTCTTCTCGGCCTTGCTCAGGCCGTGTCTTTCCATCACTGTCTGCACTTGTCTCAAGTCGGCGAGCGCCAGTTGTTCCTTTCTTCTTCTTGAGGCGATCCTGGACCCGGAACCCTCTGCTCAACCTGATCTCGTTGCTGGTGTCCATGGTTCGTGTTCGAGATACTGTTCATAAGATGTTAGTATGTGGTGGATATTTAACAAGTCTGAAATTGAGCATGAACACTCACACACTGTATCTTGCCGTGTTAGTAAGCTGGGATTACGTTCGTTCTTGGCAGTGACTTCAAGGGCTGTTTTACGTCAAATGTCAGTGTAGTCGAGTGCTTCACGGTTGGACATACTTACCTCCATTCGAGGTGTCCTCGTCGTACACGTCACTGTCGATGGCCCTTTGCCCTCCTGCGGTAGCTCCAGCTTTTCCCCTGAGGAGACTACCGGCCCTGGCGAGTGCCACAGCTTCCATGCCTTGCTCAGACGTTCGATGAATAAACATCTCGAGGCGTTTGACCTCAGCTTTGTACCGTGCATCCTGGACCATCCAGTGTTCTTCTATGGAGCTATGTCGACCTGCCTCGTCCTTGAGTGCCATTTTTGCTTCTGCAAGCTCTCTTTCGAGCCTGGCAATCTTTCTGTGTCGAGCACCATAAGCTTCGCAAAGGAGCAGGATGTGTGAGCGATACTCTGCGGAAACTGCTTCGCTTGCAGGATTGGACATTACTGCAACTTGCAATGTTTCTGCCACTTGGTCAATGGAAGGGTTGTGCCAGATCTGCTGGCCTGCATTGATGAACAACTTGTCTACTTCGTCCAAACTGTATTCCGCCTCAGCCGCCGCGGCAGTCGCCTGGTTTGCCTGAGATACATCTTGCCAGCTAGGGAGCCGTGTCATGCTCTTCTTCACGCGGTGGCCATGGGTTTCTTTGCTTTTGGGAGGATCTTTGTACAAGTCCTGTAGGGCTGCTTCGGAGCGACGGTACTTCAGATCGTGCTGTCGAGCTCTGTTACCCCCAAGAAATCGTAGCCAGCTTTGGTCCGCCATGATGCGTTGCATTTATTTTGGCGTTTGTCTGCTAGTTATGAAGTGTCGATGAGGATACCGGAATATTTACTCTGCCCGGCTGCCTGAGTGACTGGTACTGATCACAAGGTTGGCAAGCAGGACCTAAGGCTACTACTGACTGACTGCCTGTCACTGCCCTGCCACTGTCGGTGGCAGTCATTTTACCTCAAGATCAACAAGCTCGGTACGCGGGCATGCAGGAACGTACGTCACCGCTGTTATTCACTGTCCCTCACCATCCCTTGGTACCTAAGGTTGGTATGCTGTTGGGTGAGGTGGGCGTAAAATTTATACCTCGTATCGTATCTGGGTGCTCAGTCGTGTTGGCATACCTTAACTTAAGTAAGATAACTGAAATGATTGGGTCTCCATGCACTTCCTCTGCAAGTTCATCATTATCACACATCCATTGAGCAATCCCCTTTGAGACCGGAATCAAACAACTCTGGATTACAAACTCTACCCCGTTGCCATTTGTGCAGTCAAACCTCCCCCTTGATCCACTCGCTCTCACTCAGCCTCCAACCAGTCCTGAATGAGTGTTCTGCTTCTGCAACAATCGACTTCATTTCCGATGTTTGCTCAGGCTCATCTGTTTCTAGGTGGCCCATCTTCCCTGTCGATGTTAATAACGCACGGGTTTGTCCCGAGCCAGGCTGTTCTGAGTAGTTCACAAGTGATTCGAGGATGGTCGAGCTGGTGTCTCTCTTGAGAGCTGGCTCAAGCGGCATTATACCGCAATCGTTCAATTCGAGAACTCTCGCTTTGACACTGCGAGGAGAATCGGATCTACCTGGAAAGCTGGTAGTACAGGCTATGCTGGTATCAGTGTGCTCTATCTCCTCTGGGATATCAGATAGTGAAGTGTATTCATGCGCCTCGACCTGCTTTTCAATGTCTCTGTGCTCTACAGGCTTCCTGGTTGGAACCTCGGGCAGAGGACGAGCTGAGGCTTTTGGTGGTGCAATCATAGGAGCTGCTTTGGTCAACCGCCTTGGACGTATTGACGAACGGGGCTCCCCCTGGACCGACAGAGCATCATCCAACGCTGAACTACTTGGACTCTCTGTGCAAATATTACCAATACAACGGGGTTTTATCGAACGAAACCCTTCGCCCGCGTGCTCAGCCATGTCCTCTTCCATGTCGACTGAACTGTCATCCGACTCGGGATCCGGTGCAAGGCTCAGTTGACGCAGGTTTAGTAACGATCTATAGAGAAACCGGAAAGAGACGAAAGGTGACTCTTTTGAGTCCATTAGAATCCAATCGTAGAAACCGGCTTCATCTGGTGAATCGAGAAGACCACCAGAGGGCGACCTGCAACTTATTAGCCAACAATTACTGAACATATATGCAAGGCACACCAACCCAATACCGTATGACTCCTGACCGCGGTGGCTTTCTAGTATGGGCAATCTTCGGATCCGGCCCTTGGCCCGAAAGACTTGAACATCTATCAAGCCGCCATCTTCTGCAACTGATTGATGCGCGTGTGGCAGAAAGGAGAAGCAACGTGCCTCTATCCCGTCCCTGATGCGCAACACCCCATCTTCCTTGTATTTCCAGCGCTCGCTTGGCTCACAGAGGGAGCGTGTGATGGAACCTGAAGTTCCATCAAGAACCCTCACGCCACAGTTTGTGACATTTCTGCCATTCATGAAAATCTTGAAATACAAGAAGCGTGGCAGTTGTGACGTTTCGCTGAGTGCATAGTGGATTCCAAATCGTGATCCTAAACCCAGTCAGACAGGGCTCCTTGGAGGCTTTGGTTCGAACAAAGACAAACCTGGGTCTGAGGGGATGTAGACAGAAATCCGAGGACTGGTCTTCAGAAGTGGGCGTGGTAATGAACCAAGTCGACTCGAGGCCGCAAGACTTGAGCAAGACAGTTGATTAGTAGACGGTAGAACACTCTGAGAGGAGGAATCCGAGAGCGGAAACTCGGGGAGCTTGGCCAGTTCGGACTGAGTAACGATCGCAACTTCAATTCCCTCAAGAGAAGGCATGTTGCACAAGCTCTAGCAGATACCCAGGCAATCCGAGAAGGCCATTTGCTGATGAAGATGAAGGAAAGGCGTCTTTGAGGGTCGGCCTGCCATAATATAAGTAACAATATACGCTCACTGAGAGTAAGGGAATTGTGGATGGGAGGGAGGCGGGAGGTATGAGGGGGCACTGGCGGCCAGCTGTTGTCGGCTGGCAAATATGACCAGTTGCCTACCTTACCTAGGTGGTAGGTAGGTAGGTACGCACCTTTCCCTCTCTAGGGCTTGTGCCTTGCTTGTTTCCTGCTGCTCTTAGACTTGGACATATTACAATGAACCAATTTCAGTCAGGCTCGCCCTTGGCCCGAGTTATATCACATGGCTGCATATGTCAACAAGATTCTGAGCACAATGCTAACCTGCTTGGTGGTATTGCTGTAGAAATTCCCCAAAAATGGATTACTAAATAGTTATTTCATATCGAAGGAACTGGCAGTCCGAGCGTTGATGGCTTGTCAAAAGTTCCAGCTGGTTTGGGCGTTGTCACAATGGGGAGCTTGAGCGAAACCAAGGTTTATTCCTTCACATGTAGCTGAGCGATACAGGTAATTCGGCTAGCATAAATAACATTCGAGTATCATTCATTGAGTATTTCCAGATCCATCCGTCGTCTAGCTTTGTCCCAGCACCTTCTTCGTGTCTTCCTCCTTGTCGATGAGTCCTAGACTCCTTATTTGTTTAACGCTGGGCGCATCGTCGCGCGCTGTGGCGGATTCGCTTCGGGCGTAGGCGGCTTGCATGGCGAGAGCTCGAGCATGCTGTCGATTGCTGTTAATTCACTGTCCTACCATGCCGAAAGCAACGCCGAATCTGCGTGCTTCAACCTACCTCCTTCTTGTGGTGGAGGCACTCGTAGTAATCTTCGAGAACCAGACCGCACTTCTTCTTGCCAGAGTCATCGGCGGCAGTGGTGTTGACCACATAGCATCCCATAACCTCCTGCCAGAAGGGAAAGCAGCGGCCAACCCCTAGAGTCCAGGTAGATGTCGTCAGTCCAAGGAATGTTCAGGTGGTTGAGCGTAGGCGTGGAAGCTCCGTTGATAGACTTACCGCCGTTCATGCCGTATCCCGACGCCATCTTGAGCCAATTGAGTATGTGTCGGGCTTTGCGCGGGTCGGGCAGTATCTGATCGTTGAATCGCGGTTCGTTTGACGTTGTAGTCGTGAAGTGCCTCCGGCTCTTGAATTCACCCGTACCTTGGCCGAGTAGCAAATGGGTGCCCGTGGATTGGATGGTGAAGTGGATCTTATCGGCTCACTGAAAATAACGCTTGAACCGCCACAGATGCTCATGCGTGTGTAGGTACCTGTGGTGTGGTGTGGCGTAATGTGTGTGGCTGTAGCTACCCAAAGCAAGGTGCACCTTAACTTAGTAACTTAGTCCACTCTGTTCAATACCAGATGGTAACCAACCAACCTGCCACTTTGTTAGTTGAAGCTCTCCTTTTCCAATACCAAAGTGAAACTATTTCTAAAAGTTTCACCAACATTTATGGTCTCTTTGAATCTATTATCCGACTGGGAATACTAACATCATCATCATCATCATCATCATCATCATGATGGCGGCTCATGTCACGCTGGGTCCTGCGAAGCTGGTGCTCTTGGCTGTACACTTCGCAACCATCGCCGACATCGATAGCTTGACCCATCTCATTGGTCAGCATGCCATAATACTACGGCCAGAGCTGGTACTCCGAATCATTCTTACATATCTTCCCGAAACCCTCAGTCCGGCAGTGTATGTACCTCTCATACAAGCCATTGCCAGTGGCGAGTCGCCATCACAGACAAATCCAGACTACCAGCTCGACACTTCTTCTGTTCAAAGTATAACAGAAGATCAGGCTTCAAGAAAAGTCAAGAAACTTCATCTTCTCTCTCTAAAAAATACTGATGTGCCTCTCACTCTCGCTCACGAGGCTGATCCACTCATCTCTTTCTTACTTTTGAGGGCTTACAGAATGGACGAAGAAGCAGGCATGCTACCACAAGTCCCCAACCTGGTGTCCCCATTCCTGCAGCATTCGCGTGAACTTCACACGTGGATGATCTCAACGGTTCTCCCCCTGGTCAGACGAAACTACGAGTATTATCCACAAAGACCCATACGGTATCCGCTACTTGAGTTCCAGAATCTACCTGACAGAATAGCCATCGATTATCTCCTGGCTGAGACAGGTGCCGTCGATGATGAGTTTGGCCTAGCTGGCCGTGATCTGAGTGGCCTTGTTGGGCCTTGGCTACATAACGAATCGAGGTGGAAACGAGAGGCCTTTGACCAAGATGTATCACACGAAACGGATACAGCGCCTGAATTATCGTGTCCTGGTTGGGAGCAGGCTCTTGAATGGCTCGCCTCTAAAGCGGCAACATCCTGGCCAGTCGCTCTCAAAGCCATTGAATCCTGGGATGGGCCATCGGATATAGACCTGGGAAACGATGCCGGCTCGTGGCTTCAGGAAAACCAACAGCAGTATCTCGACCGCTCTTACGCCAGGGCCATCCTAGCTTCTGCATATCTTGTCTCTGATCCCGACTTGGGGGCTTTGGAGGCAGCCTTCAGAATTTGCAATAAGATCCGGTCTCTTTTGGATGAAGACTCCGATATAACACTTCAAACCGCAGTAGAAAATCTTGCCCCTGTTCCGCCTTTCGATATAGATGCATTTGGTGGAGCCAAAGCTGCGACATACCTACGTAACAACCTACTACAAGGCTCAAATCCTCTAACAACACCCAAAGAGGAATCTCTTGATCTTCTCCCTGCTCTCATCCAAAGCGCTTATCTTCTCACCCACTCGGGCGTTCCCTGCACAATTCGTAAAGCTGGAGATCTAGCGTTTATTCAGGATCAGCAGGAACAAAAATCGCAAATTGGCCGTCTTATACGAAATCTTCCAAGTCGTGCCTCTGATGACGACGGTTTCTGGATCCGGGCACGAAAAGAGATACTATGGCTGCATGGTTGGGGAAACAGTCTGAAGCCTACCAGAGACGAAACTTTGCAGGGCATATTTGGCAAGTTGACCCTGGAGTTCATCGAGACAGAGCTTTTGAAAGCCATGCTTTCGCGCTCACGTATGTATTAAGAGCATGTCTATATGGCCAAATTACACCTGACACGTCTTAGGATACAACCTAGCAAGAACCCTTTACGATCAAGAAGGGCCAGATGCGCCTCTGTCGGTATCTGCCGTGCTAAACACTGCACAAAACGCAGCTCTCGGGGCATTCGACAATGCTTCGAATCCAAACCGGAATAGAGGGGGGTTAAGAAGATGCGATGAAATGTAAGTCAGTTATTATGTCCTCGGGGCACCATTGTTGACGACCAAATCAGCCTCAAAGCTTTTCCGAGAACGTTGGGTACAAATCATTCCGTCAGAAAACGCATCGAAGCATTATTGAAGGCTACTCATGCCTTGGGCGACTATCGCCTGGTACTCAAACAAGGCGAACCTTTCAGTCCGGTTGTACTTCGAGTGCACTCTGATCCGGTCTCGATCATCGAAAAGGTTCTAGAACAAAATCCCAAAGCATACACACGTTTGCAAGAGTTTGAGGAACTGGGAAACAACATGATCCATGCGAATTTGCCAATTTACGTGAGGCCAGGAAAGCAGCAGCCGATAACAGAGGATCAAGACGCGGTCAAATCATTGGTCACAAAACGAATCGTTGCCATGTGCATCGAAGCTGCTTTGCGCGAAGACGACTTCGAAACTGCATACTCTTACGTGGTAACCCGTCTTGGCGCCGATGAGAATGTGCATAAGTCGCAGCCTGCAGGCATATCTGACGAATGGTCATGGAAGGCAGCACTTGACGCTGGCAAATATGTCCGCACGGAGAGATCCCAGAAGCCAACGCATCTCGGAACGGCAAGTGGAAATCCCGAGATACGCCATCTCGAGCAGCGGATTGAGTGCCTAGCAACTTCTCTACGGTTAGCTCCCCCGTCTCAGCTGCAGGGAGTATTAAAGACCTTCCGTCGTTGCGAAGAGCAATTGGATGCTGCAATTAAGGAGGAGGCTGCTCGAGAAGCTGCCTGGGATACCGCAGGTGACCTTTCGGGTCTCCCTGGCTCGTTCGATACACCAGGCCCAGATAAAGCTTATCCACCCCGCAACATATCTGCCAGCGCGACAGCTCGTCAAGCCGAGGAAGCGCCAATGTCTCTCTTCGATCTTTCTAGAGCCACAGCCAGGGTCGCGTCCAGGAACCTACCTGTGTTGTCAAGCTTACAGGGCTCTTTTACATCAGATAAGACGAATGCAGAGTCCGAGTCCTCTGAGTCCGAGTTGCACGAGCAGAACAGAACAAGGAAGAGGGATCAGCTAAGAGAGGCTGCGACTGGTACACTGGTATCTGGCGTGGGGTGGCTGCTTGGAGCAAATCCAAAGCGACCTACAAGTGGCCAGTAGTAATCAGACGTGTGCCTCATTGGAGACCATTTATCAGGGGGTGAGGAAGCAGCCTTGGAATAGCACGTTGGGTTCTTTGCAAGCCTCAGGCCACCAAATACAGACATTCAACGCAATCGACTAGACATCAAAGTTGTTTACATTTTCAATGGCCATGCGAAGGATGCAGGTGGGCTGGGTCCTCACTAACAGTTGAGGGAATCATCCCTATATCGTTTCCTACTTACACATATGATACGAAGCTATAACTGTCCCAAAAGTGTGATCGACAAGGTCAAAATACCGAGCTGAATAAGCGTGGAGACGTCAGGCGCATCAAGGGAAGAGGGTTAATAACACGAATATTTACAAAGTAATAAACTGAAACTAATTGAGAGAATGCTTCTGTGGCAGCTGTTCATTACAGCCAACTTCTCGATGTTCTTGGAAATGAATACAACGCACAGTCAAATGCATGCATCGCTAGATGCTCCATGGACGCATGTATGCTCCTTTGTGATCCCTATTGAGTGATGGGAAATTGAAATAGCATGCCCGCACGGCTACGACTCTTGTTTAAGTCGGCCCTCGAAGGAGCATTGGCCCAACTCACTGTTTAGACTTTTGGCAGCGAAAATATCGGCGGTTACTCTCGTATATGTATATATCCAGCTTGGGGGATCACCCTACCATTCAGTCAGCAGGATCACAACTTGCAGTCCTTACCAGTACACGGGTCCAGTCCTGTGGTTTTGCAAGAATTAGACTGGGTGTTGGCGACAAGTTTGCTGAGAATCATAATCCCAGGGGTATGTTGGGGGAGCTTGGTGAGCAGACGGTGGTTGAGAGGACTTCGTGTACCGAATCGCTGAAAGCCGAGAAACATTCTAAACCCCACGCGTGAGCCTAGCGATAGCGGTTTCATTGATTGATTGTCAGAGTTGTAGGGGGTGTCAAGTTGTTTTACAGCGATGTGTGATTTGATTGGCGGTGGGTGAAACATTTACAGGCGTCTCTGAGTCAATAACTAAAGTCAGCCAGGACGAGCAGAGCAGAGCAACAGCCACAAGTGACCGTCTCGCATACCCCATAATAGTATATGTATGTGATACGAGGACAGCACGGGCAGTTGAGTCGCGAGGCCGCATTCGAAGTTGAGTTTGATAGTCCATGTGATTCACCGATTAGGCCGGGGTCGACATCTGGTTGATGTTGTGCTGGCAATAGCTATCATAAAGTCGTCGAAGACGCGATGGATGACTGATGAAGTGTTTGATTTGCAAAGATCCGGAAGCTGCCAAATGTGGTCCTTCTGTGACCTTGTTGCGAAACCGACGACCAGCAACAAGAAAACTCAAGTGACGCAGGCCGAGTACCCATTTTTGATTCCAATCCCTTAACTGTCGCAATCACACTAAACTCCTGTGTGAGCAGAGCCCGATTCAGTCTGCTGTGGTCCATGAAAGATAAGAAAACAACGAGTAAATAACAGTAAACAGAAGAAAATTGAACAAGCAAAGTTACGGGGTTAGTAGAGGAAAGGAGAATGGGGGCGTGATCCCGAAGACTGTTCTTTCAGTCGAGTCGTGGCAAACATCAGGCGTTTACTGGATGTTACGATCGGGAGCGCCTGGTAGGGTTAGCGGATAAATAATTGGGAGACAGTCAGTAGTAGGTCGAACCTCCATAGGCATCGCGTGCCTCAGATCGAGAGGCGGATTCGCCATAACCAGCTCCTCCGGCGCTGGCAGCTGGGTCGCGAGTTCGAGTAGCATCTCGGTCGCCTCCGCGTTCGTATCGGTCACCACCACGTTCATAGCCAGAACCTCCAGGGCCTCCCCGAGGGCCATAGCGGTCTCGCTCTTCACGACCGCCTCCGCCACCTCCTCCTCCGTAACGATCACGGCCGTAGCCCTCCTCACGGTCACGGCGTTCATAGCCTCGATCATAGTCGCGACCACCATAGCCGCCTCGATCCTCGTAACGACGCTCGTCCCGATAGCTGCGGTCATAGTCGCGGCCACCACCACCTCCTCCGCCGCCGCCGCTGCTGCTGCCACCGTAACCACCTCCACGGTCCTCATAGCGTCGCTCGTAGTTGCGATCGTAGCCACGGTAGCGGTAAGGGTCATCACGGCCGTAACCGCCGCCACCGCCACCACCACCGTAACCACCACGTCGGCGATCATCGTAACGTCCAGGACGAGGCTCTATGACTGATCAGTAAAATACTCATCATGTCGCTACTGGGTATCCTTACCTCGCTTGGGTGGGCCAAAGTATTTGCCAGGAGTCGGGGTACGAGGGCGGGCTCGGCGGGCCTTCTCAATGCTCAAAGTGCGACCCTCGATCTGTTCACCCTGAAGACCCTCTTTGGCAGCTTCGGCTTGTTCAGATGTGACCATCTTGACAAAGCCAAATCCGCGAGACTCTTTGGTGTGCGGGTCACGCATAATTTGGCACTTCTCAACATCGCCATATTTCTCAAACATCTTGGACACCTCAGCTTCGGAAAGCTTGGGGTGGATACCTGTGACAAAGAGGTTGGACCCAGGGTTGATAGCACCATCATCGTCGTCCCGGGAAGCAGACACGTCCTTCATGTTGCTATTGTGAATATATGTCAGCATTTGCCGATGAGGTGGGACACATTGTAACAAACCTGTCACCATGGCCGCCGGGTGAGGCGGAGCGACGGCGGCTACCTTCGTTATCGTCACGAGGGCGAGGCGATGCACTTCGGTTGTCGCGCTCATATCGAGGAGCCTCATCTAGAACAGGCCGGTTAGCGACTTGCGGAGCTGAATAGATACGATAGGAGGATGGGCTGATCGGGTGACGGGAGGGTGATGAGGAGAGAGTGTGGCAGGCGAATTTGATGGAGTGTTGTTCACGTAAACAGTGATGAAGAGCAAGGAAGCGCGTGCATCAACGCGCTTGGAGCTGACTACGAACCTTCGTACCGGTCGCCATTGGCAGCCTCGTAATCCATCGCGGTGGTAGCCATCTCTATTGCTTTGGTTTTGTCTGGAAAGATAGAAAATAGATAATGAGGCCAGAAATGGTTTAGATGCGGTGGCTGACGATGAATAGCTCACGCGCAGGCTGGTTTGGTGAAGAGGCGATGTTGAAGAAGGGAGAAAAAAAAAAGTTGGCGTAAGGGGAAAGGGAAAAGCAAAGGCGCCGCAAGGCAGCAAAGCCGAGTATTAATAAGTGTGATAAAACGAGATTTAAAAAATAAAAAAAAAGGAGGGCCTGGGAGTACGGCAACTATGTTGGCAGCGGCTTTATTGAGAATGCTGTGCAACAAAGAGAAAGAACAAAGAAATCTCTAGGTTCGTTGGCCAAGTAGAAAGACTTCGGTTAGGCCAAAGGTCAAACGTACGTGATGGTGATGGGCAAACAGCACCAGACGAGATGGCTCGGAAGTGGATGGGTCTGGTGATGGGGACGGATGATGAATCGAGGCGTGCGTGCTTGCCCGTGTTTGGTTGGAAATTGATAGGGACAAGGGCGTTGGCGCTGCCCGTCAGCGAGGCAACTAACTACTAACCTTACCTAGGTAGGTACCTAGGTAACCTCCACTAGCAGGGGACAGCCCGGTCCCAGGGCCTAGGCTGCTGTCTAGAAGCGATGATTGCTGAGGCTGAGGTACCTACCTTACCTGAACAAAAGTACTGATACGGTACGTGGGTGAAAAGCAAGTCGAGTTTATGGTATCGCCTCAGCTGCAAGCCAGTGTCGTTGTCTGGAGAGGACACTGTCCATTCAAACGAAGGATATAGCCCGCAGCACCCGACAGTTTGACAACTACCTACCTAATTCCCTTATTACAGTGCTATCCCATCCGCCATCCGATAGATATAATATTGTCATGCATCCATGATAAATGTACAAAAGATGTTGTAGGTAAAGCACCTCGTTGCATTCAGCAATCTAAACCTCATTTGAAAGGCCGAGCTTTCATACAAGCTGCACAGCATACTCTATGCGATCTCATTCCCATAGGATATTAATGGGTAGGTGATCATAAGACGAGAGGAAGTCAAGCAGAACCGTCACAGGCCAGTATCAAGTGCTTACCCTAGAGCTTCAAGTATATCCTACACATCCAGTACAATGTCAATTATTCCCCAGATTAACCACCGGCTGTTTCAAGCGGGGAATCTCGATCCAGTCAGCCATGAAGCCCAAGCGTATATATATATATATAAATATCATTTTGTGCCATAGCATCTGACTCATCCCTCATTTGCTACCGAGTAGCCAACTCACGACCTTGAAGCCACAGACAATGTCACTCAAAGGAAAAGTTTATGCGCTGACTGGCGGTGCAAGCGGAATCGGCTTCGCAACAGCCAAAGTTCTTGCAAAACGCGGGGCTACTGTGAGCATCGCCGATATTGACCTCGATGCCATGTCATCTGCCACAGCATACTTTGATGAGCAGGGCATCGAGGCGCTAGTTTCCCGTGTCGACGTCTCACAACGGCCCCAAGTTGAGGACTGGCTAGACGCTACTCTTCGGAAATATGGGAGACTCGATGGGGCAGCTAACGTGGCTGGTATCATTGGGAAGCACCACGGTCTTCGTGCCGTAGCGGAACTTGAGGACGAAGAGTGGCATAAGATCATCGCTGTGAACTTGACAGGAACAATGGATTGCCTACGGGCGCAGCTCAACAGGATAGTAGACGGAGGCTCCATCGTGAACGTTGCTTCTATTCATGGCATCAAGGGCAGGTTTGAACTGCACATAAATGGGATCTCTAAAGCTGACCAGTATAATCAGGATTTGCCAAGCACGGCGCCTATGACGCCAGCAAACACGGAATAGTTGGGTTGACAAGAGCGGCAGCAAAGGAGAACGGCCACCGAGAAGTGCGAGTCAACGCTGTTGCCCCCGGAGCCATATATACCCCATTGATGAAGAAGGCATGGGATATGCACAACCGACCAGACGACGCCGCTTTCGACGAACCAACTGCCTTCCAGCGCCAAGGTACGTCAAAAGAGTGCGCCAATGTGATAGCTTTCCTCCTCGGCCCTGAGAGTACCTTTGTGAGTGGAAGCGTTTATGAAGTGGATGGAGCCTGGATATGAATAGCTAGTGTTCACCATGTCATGATAGGGGCGGTAAGCCTATACACTGGATTTTGAGTTGAGTATCAAGCTTAATGGAGTGATGGAAAGGACAAGCACACATTGATACCGGTTACCAAACATCCTCGGGATCAACCATATGAGTTTCTCCATCATCTCGAATGTGCTGACGATCCTTGTCTCGCTTCATGGGCTTGCGCATGTCGAGTGCATCCTCGCTCGCCCTGGAAGGGTCCGTTGCGTGGTCACCGTAATAGTCCTTCACCACGCGGAAGACGCTGTAACCCAGATTCTTGTAAAGGGCGATGGCTCTGTGGTTGCTGCTTCGAACGAACAAGTCCACGAACCAGGCGTTCTCAGCATCAGCTGCGACTTCCAGCTGATCGGTCAGGATCTTTGCAATGCCAGACCTTCTTGCTTCTGGGGCAACGGTGAGCGCCGTTATGTGAGCGTGCCATGGTAGGTAATGCTCGGAGAACTTGTAGGCGTCCGGAGAAGACTCGACCTTGCCCATGACTGTCAGTCAATACGTTAGCCTCGACAAGGTGGTACTGAATGTAAAGGATAAATCTCACTATATCCAACAATGTTTCCATCCATATCCTCACAAACTTGAAAGAGAGCTGGCCACGTTGCATGGTATTTGAGGTAGAAATTGAGCTCGTAAGTTTCCGTGAAAGGGTCTAGATTGCACTTGGAAAACTTATTCACATCGTCAGGTTGAAAACGCCGAAACGTCGCCATATTCAGAGCTGCTTTTGCGTCTTCTGATGAAGAATTATAGGAGCCACACTTTGTGTAAAGGAATAGCTGTACGAAGCTAGAGTTTGTATGTCTTGAGCTAAAGAGGCGATATCGATACAGTTTGGGCGGCGTGCTTGATGCAAACGAGAGACGTACATGAGAAATCCGAACTTTAGAGTGCCCCGCGAGAGCTTCCGATAAATCAAGTTTGCTTCTTTTTGGTGTAGCGTGGCTGTGCGATTTATTTGGAGACAACCTAAGCCATAAATGTTGTCCCCGACGGAGTAGACAATTCTGCATAACATTAATTATCTCGTCCACTTGGCTGGCACTCACACCAATCCAATACGTACTTGTACGGAGTACATACCCTTTGCCCGCATTAGCGCCAGTCCTGGCACGGTCCCCCTGTGTTTCGCCAGGTACCAACATCAAGCCGCCACGACTACTGGTATATCAAGAAATACTACAAGTACTCCGTAAGCGCTGTGATAGCTCGGTCGAGTCGAAATGCCCTGGGATGCACTGGCAAGATTTTGTACCACCGAAAGGAGATATGGCATATCGCATAAAGAAACAAACCTTAAGCATATGGGACACCCTGGGAGCTCGGTTCGTTCGCTGTCCTGTCCTTTTGTTGGCGGCCAATTTGGTGTGATCAATAATTTAGTGGTTAGCAAGTACCTAATAAGGGTCCCTGGTCACCTAAGCCGATATCATTTCAAGCGTCGCCGACCCTCCCTCGACATCCCCCATTTTGAAAGGAGATCAAGCAACCACTAGCTCTGCGATATAATATTCTACTGCGAGAGAGAATCGATAAAAGTACCCGAAGCTTCCTGATTCACACCGCGACTCGAGAAGTAAGGCGGTGTCCAATCCGCTGCATTTGGCGGTGGAACCGTGGTAGTCACAGGCCTGTGAATCTACCTAGCCAGGTTGTGGGAGGACTCCTGCATCTGCAGTTCGACACATCAAAAATGCCATCATCGCCGCATACTCCCAGACACTCTCGGAACTCGTCCGCCTTCGATAGCTTCTCCGGCTCGCCCCAGGCCCGAAGACTCTCCAAGTCATCGGTGCAAGAACCTTCAACCCCGTTCCGGAACAGCTTCAATCAGCAGGATGCATCCGACTTGGGTGGAAACGGCATGGGCAACCTAGCTGATGAGCTTGCCGATGCCTTTTCTGACTCAGGAGACGAAGGAGAATACACAGATGGTGATGTCAACAGTGACATGTTCAGAGCTGAAGGGGAAGGACAGAGCAATGATCAGATGGACGAGATTGAAGATACCGAAGACACCAGCAGTCCAAAAAAGCAAGGAAGTGATAGGGCAAAGGCTATGAACCTAACACTTCTCTCACCTCGACGGAAACACCAGCGTCAAACTAGTAATTACGATGGGAGTGAATATGGCTCGGAATCCGACCTAGATTCTCCTGGTATGCCACCGGGCTTGGTGTCCAAAATGGATGCTGTAGAGTCGCTGGCTCGGAGAGGAACAGAGAACTACGGTGGCCCAGCAGACGATGTTTTCAGGAGAGTGACCAACGCCCTGCGGGATCTCGGCTCCCAGTCAAGTGTTGAAGCGAGCGCCTCAAGGTCTGTAGATGTGATGGCGCTTTTGATATAAGTTGAGGCTAACATAGATCATAGGTTGATAACGGCGCACTCAGCGTTGACCACGCACCTGAATCACCAATCTCGCCAGATCCATAACCTGTCCTTCTCTCTGCTGTCTCCTCTCGTTGCACCGCCAGACCCAGAAACTATTGACGACTTGATACCGTTGCTCTTGAACCTCTCTGATGCCATGCCGCGGCCTTCAACATTGGCCTTCAACTCCTTAACTAGCCTCCACACCCTTACAACTGAGCTTGTCCAAAACCTCAATTACCTCTCCGACACACTACACATGTCTCGCCAGACAACGACAATGGCGACAAGAAGACTGAAGAGCGCAAAGGAGATTGTGGCTGAGATGAGGAGGGAAGAGGAACTTAGAGAGGAGGGCGAGCGATGGCTGACAAGGGGCAATTGGGGAGAACGTCTGGAGAAGCGAGAATGTGCAGGAGTCTGTGGAGATGTAATTGGCGGATTCGAGGAGGTCTGCAATGGATGGCGAGAGAGACTGCTCGCGCAAGCAGAGGCCCAAGCATGAACAATGGAATGAGTCGAGTGCTTGTGTGCTAGTGGTGCGGGACACCCTCACTAACATGCCGGCCCTTTCCAACATTCGGACCTTGGGGCCTTTATTTTGTTGCGCATACATATATCCCTGACTGACACCATCCTTTTCCCTTTTCTTTTACCCCTTGAAAACGCCATTACATATTTTCTTTGTTCATTTTCATAATTTTCAGGGTGGCTTGACCATGCTTTGAAGGAACAAGGCGCAGCAAGGTATGGAGGGAGTTCTCTATTGGGAGACTGCCCTCGACATGTTAGAACAATTTTTAGAGGCATCGTCAAAGAACGAACAATAGAATGAAGTGATGACCCAAGGTTCCCATGACCGCAAGCTGCAGGATATCTGACCTCGAAGGGTTGGAGAGTTAAGTTTTCAGTCGGGCGCACAATAACACCCAATATATTGTACAGCGTGGACGACGTTATTTACCACAGCTTATCTAAGACCTCATACCTAAGTGACTGAAAGAAGAAACTCTTAGGTAACTTGGCATAAGTTTACGATGGCTTTGCTGAATCTATTTTGACACTATGCCAGGCCTAATGTTTTCTTGCTCCCCAGAATTGACATCAGCTTGTGGAGTGGAGTTTTAAAAGCCATTCGCGCAGCCACAGGCCAGTTCCATGTCCTTGCAGCGACCCATCATCTGGCCAATACATTCCTTTGGAATTCAGGTGGGGGAAAGAAGAAAAAAAGGGACAAAGAGGGGAAAAGAGGAACGCGGATTAGACGCGTTGAGTGGCGTGTGGTCGCGGATTAACGCGAACCGTGTCAACAGTATTCCTAATTCGTAACAGCACTGTAGACAGAGACAGGCGCTTATTGGACACTGACACGCTGATTGTCTGAGAGGCCACAGACAAAGGACACAAACAAGCAATGCAATTGATGGCAGTTCAGAGCCAACCAATTGACTTAAGCCTCGAAGGCTGGGGCAAAGAGGTCGCGCTATATACGCGCGTGTTCCGTTCAGCTACGATCCAGTCACTGACTTAGCTACATTGGCTCGAGATCACTGATATCTAAATGCGTAGGCACCTGGGATATGTCGATATACGTATATCCGTAGATGCTGAATGTGAGTAAAGCATGTCGCCCTCATGATCGTCAAACGATGAGGTTTGGATTAACTAGCTGCGGAACGTCCCGCTTGTTTGTTATACCTTACCTTACCTAGCTTGCAGACTGCTCCGAGACCGGCTCCGAAAATATTGATTGTCCAGATGCAAACAAAATAAAAACAATTGATCGTCTAACATCTGGGCAGCAGGCCTTACAAATATTCGTGGGCATTGCAATGAATCAGCCTCAATTCTCCCACTTCTTGTGTCTCGCACCCTTTTTGTTGCACTGCCTGCCCATGTGTATGTTGTTGTTTTTGTATAGGTACGTGCAAGTCATGCACGAGGTGAATGTATGCGCTTCTTCTTAATACCATTCAACATATTTATATCCTTACGTTTGTTATGGTTACCTGTTTGAAGGGCTAGCAGTATCAATTTCAATCACTACCACGGCGGCTGTGAAATAATCATATATACCTTGTCAAAGTTCTATTTCTTGTTGAAATCGAAATGGAATGCACAACATGCGATTGTTTGGTCATGATTGCTTCCAGAGTCGATACCTCTTTTCCTCACAGCCGTTGAGAATGACGCAGTAGCTGACACCAGGGCAAAGGCAGACAGATGCCGTGCCATGTGCTCGCCGGCACCAGCCGAATACCCGAATTGCCTATGTTGGTAAGTAAGGTACGGAGTCCTGGGTATCATGAATCAAGAGGGACCCTCCTGATAAGAGAGGGGGGAATAGGAACAATATAGTTTCAACGGTCTCAAGAAGAAGAGGAACGGGGAAGAACAATTGAGAATCTGTGAGCTCCATTGAGAAATAAAGCACCTGCCTACGACGAACAATAGCCATCCACTCAATCGCGTTATTATGTTCAGGTCTATTGCGTTCAATAACAGAATCACGGTTCCTCTGCTATTATTTTGGTTGTTGTTATTGACCTGCGCGTTTCCTGGTCGCCCGCGGTCCGTCCTTGTCAAGCCCGTCCGGGGGCACAGGGGGTTTGGTTCCGATGTGTGAGCTATCTGATTGGCCAGGCCGTCTCTAGCGCGCGACGAGAGCCCCAGTTCAACCTCCCTCCAGCAGCAACAAGCAACAGCCATCCCTCACGAGAGCTGCGACCCTCTTCCCGCCACCCCTAGCGCATTTCTGCCCAGCACTACCTCAGCGCTGGACATTACCGCACCTCACCCGCCCGCTTCAACCTCCGTCCTCCATTACTGCTGGCTCTGTTTCGACTTGGATCTTGCACCTCACACCTCATATCGTCGACTATCGCGTCGTGCATCATCACAGGCTGCCCCTTTTCGCTTTCTTCTAGTCGACGGCTATCGGTTCTCTTCAGCATAATATTACTTTTATCGATTAAGTACAAGCTCGCTTTATTAACGTCATCGAGTATTGTGATCAACGTTTCCAGTTCCTGTCTGGGTTTCTGCGAGAATATCGGGACGATGCGATAAACGCCTTACAACGAACAAAGGTTGATATTAGCTGGACGGTGCTTGGGACTGCACCCTCACCGTCTCGCCTCGACTCTCTTTTTATACTCATCGCTTGACCAATAATAACCAAACGACGCTCCTACGACTGCCTCACAATCTTCATCTCAATACGCGCGCACCCCTCAACACCACCTGCTACAGCAGTCCTTCAGTACCTCGACTGCAAACTGTATCGCCAATATCGCAACTATGGCGACGCTCCCAGAAGCCGCGGGCATGACTGCCTTGAATCATCAATCAGCAAAGCGAGCTATCGACGAATCCAAGAGCCATACCGCCACTCCACGCTCATCTACACCTCCCCGCTTAGATCGCGCCCGTTTAGAACCCCGACATAGCCACGATAACGCAACAAACCGTGCTCTACGCAGCAATGCAAGGAAAAGCGAAGGTGCCCGCGCGAGTCCTTTCGACATTGATGCCGTCGATAGCGCGCTGCTCCGAGAGTTTCAACGTCCGCAACGTGAGAGCACCCCAGGTGCCAGCCCTCATCGTAAGCGGCAGCGAATAAATGGCGATCGGTTTGTTGACCCCTTGCTTTGACTGCCGCATATGCTCATCATCCTGCAGATTCATTCCGACCCGCTCTGGCCAGGACCTGCAAGCAAGCTTTAGTCTGTTGCATGAGGACGGATCTCCTGCCACGCCATCGAAACAAAAGAAACGTACACCGCATGGCGAGCTCCATTTTCAGAAGAGTATGTGATTCCTAAACACCCTGTCTAATTCATGTATTGACATGCAATGCCAGCGGAGGAAGCAAACCGGACCTTTTCCCACCTGCTACGTGCTGAGCTCTTCGAGAGCTCTGTACCGCAAGCCGCTACCCCAACCCTCACCCCAACCCAAACCCTTCCTGCAAGCTCTCATATTCCCACGAATGATGGCACGCGGGCTCACACTCCTCCCACAAATGCGACAGCTCCATCACTACCATCATCATTAACACCTTCTACTCCTCACAAAAACCTCTTCTCGTACATGTCACCTCGACATCACAATCAAGTCGCGGGGCACCCTACTCCCTCAAAGACACCGCAAAGCCGGCATGGTCCCAACCTTGATACTCGGAGTGAGATTTACAGCTTGTCGCCAGTGCGGTTTGGGAGTCAACAAATGCTACTGAGCCCCAGACGTCAACCCAGGGCTGTCAGTAAGGTTCCTTACAAGGTTCTCGATGCTCCCGAACTAGCCGATGACTTTTACCTTAACTTGGTCGACTGGGGAAGCGCCAACATTCTCGGAGTCGGCCTGGGCTCTAGTGTGTACATGTGGAATGCGCAAACTAGCAAAGTCAACAAGCTCTGCACACTCGATGATGACACTGTCACAAGCGTTTCGTGGATTCAAAAAGGCACGCACCTTGCTATAGGAACGGGCAAAGGCCTTGTACAAATCTGGGACGCGGAAAAGGCTCGCAGGCTACGAACAATGACCGGACACACGGCAAGAGTAGGTTCTCTAGCTTGGAACACGCACATTCTCACATCTGGATCACGCGATCGGTTGATCTATCATCGGGATGTACGGGCCCCCGATCAGTGGCTGAGGAAATTGGTCGGCCATAAACAAGAAGTCTGTGGACTCAAATGGAATTGCGAAGACGGTCAACTAGCGAGTGGTGGCAATGACAACAAGCTCATGGTCTGGGATAAGCTCTCGGAGACACCGCTTTGGAAGTTCTCAGATCACACCGCAGCCGTCAAAGCAATATCGTGGTCGCCCCATCAGCGTGGCCTGCTGGCTTCTGGAGGTGGCACTGCCGACCGTCGCATAATATTCCACGACACGGTCAAGGGCTCAGTCATCAACGAGATCGATACAGGCAGCCAGGTTTGCAATATTGCTTGGTCGAAAAACTCGAATGAAATCGTATCCACGCATGGATACAGCCAAAATCAGATTGTTGTCTGGAAGTATCCTTCCATGACCCAGGTGGCCAGCCTCACAGGCCACACCTATCGTGTGCTTTACTTGGCTATGAGCCCAGATGGCCGAACAATCGTGACTGGCGCTGGAGATGAGACCCTGAGATTCTGGTCCACCTTCGGCCGCAGACCTGGGACCCGAGAAGACGGAGACAATGGAGGTCGGCTTGCCGACTTGGCCGTTATTCGCTGAGTCTTCTAGCTGATGACGATCAAGGGCTACCTTGCATCATTTTTCCGATTTGCTCAGAAGCGTTTCGATATGTTCGCTCTAGACTATGACCATACACCATATGGAATGCGCATTTTTACTACAGACACAGTGCAAAGAGTTCCTGGAACTCTTGAAAGTCGCATACTGTGTACTACAATTCATACCCCCAAGGCTATTGCATTATGCATTTATTGGCGTTGTATCAGGACTCACTCAGTGCTTCAGTGGGTTAGGGAAGGCGGTGTTGGCAGGATTGCTTTACTGGTTTTTGGGACTCAGGGGTTTGTGACGGATCATGACACCCCATTTGGATCAAAGGATGGGTTTAACGATGAAAAGGTGTCTCTCTTAACCTTTCAGGCAGGTCAAGCGAACAAGGGGCCGAGCTTTAGCGATTGTTTTCTGTTCTTTAGGCCCTTCGGCCCGCACATCACAGCGGAATGCCCTATGGCAAGGTGATAGATGCCTGATGAATATGAATCTGACGGGGGCAAACCCGTCATTCAAGTTCAGCGAACGGTCTCCCCCTAATTGTGGTGCTCGTCGTGATCAAATGTTATTCACGTTATGCTAGTCTGCATATGTTCGTTCTGGCCGACAGTGATAACTAAGGAGAGCTGCTGAAGTAACACAGTAGTTTAGAGTACTTTATCCTCAATTAATATTATATCTTTCAGTGAGAATCAATTGACAGGTAAAGGTTTAGTAAACGCTAGAAACATCGCATTGCTTTCGTATCACAAACCATTATAATAGAAAAAGGTAAGTAAGGATCTCATCACATAACCAATCCATGCCACTACAAAGGCATGCGCGAATGTATGGTTCTCAAGTTATCGACCAAGCTCAACGCATTCGTCTGCCGCGTGTTGTGTCACCTAAATTCCCAACAACTCCGGTAGCAGAAGAGCTTCGTGTTTCATCTAGAAGAGGGATTTTGTCCACACTAACAGACCGATTCACATCATCTTTAGATAGAGACGTTCCCTCCATCAAGTCCTTCTCTCGATCAACCTCATTCATGGACGGAATCTGGCCAGTAGATGCTGAGGGAGCCGCTCCCTGTTGAGCTTGGCGAGAGACTGAGGATGCATCAGGTCGGGGATGTAGCGGAGGCGATAGTGGCATGTATTCGGGAGAATTTTGCCATTGAGCCACCTCGGCCTTCATAGCCTCTAGCTCTTTCTGGAAGCGCACCCCAAATACATCGATATAATATGTTGCGCCATTATAGATACTCCAAGTAAAGACCACCATAAGGAAGCCTGCAGAAGCCCAGCGGCTCAGGAACCATAAGGGGCAAGGAAGCATAGTCAGAAGAGCATAGGAATACTGAATCATCATGAAGGTTGCCTCTTGCATGTGCTCTGGTTGTCGGAGGACAAACTTTCCCAGCCAGGTTTTGGCATATGATTTCTTGAGCCAAGTGAACGAGGTTGGCCGACCAGCCGCAATCTTGTCTCTTCGGCGCACAGTGATGAAGATGTAGTACAAGACCTGCCAGAAGATATAGGGCAAGGAACTCCAAGCAAGCATCGAGGCTACATTGGCATATGCGGTTGGGGAGCCTGGAGGGGAATTCTTGATGGTCCAAATTGCAGGGAACCGCTCTTTCTGCTCAACGGGCGAAAACAAGTGCACGATACAATGCAAGGTCGCGCATGGCATGATGTGGATGAACAGCGACGTAACTTTGTCGAAACTGTGGAAGACCAGTGAATTGCGCCACATGATAATGGCGACTGCGTTGTTACCAAAAGCCAGGCAGTATGAGGCGGTGAAAAGACGCTTCGAGCCGGGAAATACCCATATCGAGAGAGCCAGTAGTAGGTTGGTGAAGTAGCAGAGGTCTGCGAGGAAGTAATGGTAGCCACGTCGATGATATGTGAAGAATCGAATTGGCATGAAATACAAGAGTTGTGCGGTGTACCACAAATGAAAGTATTCTGGGTATGCGCCAATGAGGTATCCGCTGACGAATATGTTCATAACACCAAAGATAAAGGACACCTTTTCTCTGACACTGATAACCTTTGTATCGTTCCATCGTTTCCCGAGCTTATCGACACGGCGTTGCATCTGTTTGCGGTACCGATCGAGCTGTTCATCAGCCTCGGGGACCCGGCGTCTCCACTCCTCAACCATGCGATCCCGAGCAGATTGTGTCTTGGTCTTGATCGCTTCCCTGGAACGCCTGACCTTGTCTGTCTGCGCTGAGATGCCCTTCTGTAGCTTCTCGAGCTGCTGGGGAAGAGCAAAGTTGTCGAGAAGGTCAAGCACAGATAGGCGATCAAGAGGTGGAAAGCCATCCCAGTCCTCATGGTTGGAACTGCTACCAGAAAAGGACGGGTTTCTCGAGTGCATCGAGCCTCTGGGCGTCGTGGCACCCATCATTGGAGTGTCAAGAAGGGTAGAGTCGGCGGGCGGGTTGTTCGGAGACGAAGGAGCTTCATGATCAGGCGTGAGCATGATCTCGCTATCGGTCGAGATATTGTCGGATTTGAGGCCTTGGGCAATACCCGAGACTCCCTTTGTATCGTCGTCCATGATTCGGGCGCTTCTTCCAAGTCCACGTGCTGAGAGCGAAGTATAAGTGGTTGCTTTTGTCTTGGTAAGAAATATGTGTTAGCTGGGTAATACAGTAGGAGAGTAAAGGCAGTACTCGCCAAAGAGAGAATACTCACGACAGAGAGGAAGCGTGTTGAAAGCAGCAAGAGTAGAGGGTACCCAGTGTAAGGGAGTGCGGCACAGATACTTATATAGGATCCTGAGACAAGCTCTGTTCTGTGGACAGGGAGTAAGTAGGTAGCTAGCAGATTATAATAGTGTGTCACTTGGAGCTGGACCAAGGTGTCGGGTGATTCGAGAAGCAGATTTTAAAAAGCGACCTATCCAGGTTGAAGATAAGGCAAGGCAAGGCAAGGCGAGACGAGACGAGATGAGACAGACAAGATTGGAACCAAATCGGGGTAGTGATAAGAGGAAGTGGAAGAAAGGCTTGATGGAGTCGAGGTGAAACCAAGAGAGAACACCAGCGGTGACGAAGCATGCACGTGGGAAGGATAGGTAAGGTAGGTAGGTAGTTAGAATGCGAATGGTATGAAGCAGGCAAAGCCCACCAACGCCAACAGCTCAACCAACCTCCTAGGTAGAGGTCCAGGGCCTTAATTCATTCAGAACCTTAGGTAGTCAGTCAGTCAGAGCTGGCCGAGAGGAGCAAGAAAACCTACAAATAAGACTTTGGAAGAGGCTGCTAAATTGAACTCCGCAAAGAGTCCCCTAAGCATAGACTACCTAGACTTGCCTGAATACTTTTGTCGCTTCCATTTGGGTCAAGGTCCTGAGTTTTGCTACCTCCCCAGCTCCCCTACTGATGGACCCCGGGACCGATGATGAAATGTAACTAAAATGACTGGGCTGAAAGCTTGCTTATTGGGGAAGTGGAGACATTTTTACATGCACTTACGCTAAGAACAAGAGTGCATGTTCATATCCGGGCAGCTCTCAAAGCATGGTGGTAGGAAGTAGGTACATATAAGTAACAAAGAACCAATAATCATACGTCAGAAAGAGGGACTAGCTAAAGAGTATTACAAGATATCCTTCCAAAGCCTATGGAAAGTTCATAAGTGAAGTTCAGCTTGGCATACCTACCTAGTATCAAAGATATCTCTACCTATTCCCTGAACTACGAGGGATAGTACGGACACGCCACTTACAAGAAAGTCGACGATCCGCCCAGATAGGTATTAAAATAGCATCCATCAAACAAGCCTTTTGCGGCCAGGAAAGATCTCCCTCCCATTGCCATGTAACTTGGTAAGTTGTTGCAGCATAGATCCTGTTCACTTACAATATGTATCGAGGCACTATAATGAAGGAACTTTGTTGTTTGGTACTCATTTGCCATCCACTGTATCGTGTAGGCTGATGGCCTTCTTGGACCTGGCTGATCGACCCTGTACCCATATGGCACTGCAGTCACAAAGTGCTAAGATAATGTAATCATGTGAATTGATTTCAACCTTTGTTTCGACATTGCGTGGTGATTCCTCGGAATCTAATTGGCTATGAATGAATTCTAGACCACATATCGCATTGAATCCTGGTCTCAGCCTGCCCACCCATCTGTCTTGCATCCATCAGCTGGTGCGTGTCGCTTATGTCCGATGGAAGCATTGGATCTGGTGAACACTATGGATCAATACCCTGCCCTCAGACGGTGCTTGAAGGCTTCATCTTGAAGCACTAGACCATGATTGAAAGCCTGAGGCAACAAGGACTCGCTTCCTCTAGGTATCCAAAAAGTAGGGTCTCATTTGATTGGCTCGAAACCAAAGGTCCCGCATCTGCAATTGCTACCAGTAAGGGTAGTCCCCGACTCATCAAGTACTGTATGTACAATCGGAAACCTACTCCAAACTCAAGCCGAGTCGCGCGACGCGTTACCCTTCATTTCAACTTTCCTGGCACGCGCAGAGATTTGGCTACCTATCCGTCGCTTATTCTCGTAGTCTATAATGCATGCTATTAGTTGCACCTTGTCATATCTCGCAACGTAACTCGGCCTCTATTGCGCATACCATTCACGCGCTCCTGAAACCGGGTTTATTCGTTTGCGCGATTCGTTGGCGCATTCCGAGCCCCGGCCACCACTTTGACGCGCCCTCACTCAACACTACGGGTTGAGCTCAAGACCAGGAGTGACCCCTCTAATCAACCTACCTTAGCATCATATTCTCCGGTCACGACTACACGCCTTCCACTCTCTTTCTTAGATACCCGGCCGTGCTGCCCCACGACCTCATCATGGGCAAACTTATTCGTCTGGAGTTGTTTAGTGTGTCTTCCCTCACGCGTAATCTCAGACGAGACGATCGCCATCTAAGCTAACCTGCTCTACAGACTTCAAATCGTACAAAGGGCATCATGTTCTTCTCTTCGGAGACTCATACTTCACCTCTATCATTGGACCCAATGGATCCGGCAAGTCTAACTCGTATGCCGCTTCTCCCGCTCTCCAGTGAGCCTCTCTAACATAGCTCTAGCATGGACGCCATATCTTTCGTCCTGGGCATCAAGTCCTCACATCTACGCTCCGCCCACCTCAAAGACCTCGTTTACCGCGGACGAGTCCTGAAAACGGCCAAGATCAATGATGACGGTTCTGCGCAGACCAATGGCGACGCAAACGGTGACGCTGATGGTAACGATAAAGCCTCCCGTGGTGACCCCAAAACGGCATGGGTCATGGCTGTGTACGAAGACGATGCTGGCGAGGAGCAGAAATGGAAGCGCTCCATCACGAACCAAGGAGCCAGCGAGTACCGAATCAACGATCGCGTTGTCACAGCCCAGCAATACAACGAGTCTCTTGAGAGCGAGAATATTCTTATCAAGGCACGAAACTTTCTCGTGTTCCAAGGAGATGTTGAGGCCATTGCTTCGCAATCCCCTCAGGATCTCACGCGCCTGATCGAACAAATCTCGGGAAGTCTTGAGTACAAGGCAGAATATGAGAAGACACAGCTCGAGGCTGAACAGGCTGCCGAGAACCAGAACTTCCAGCTTCATAGACGACGTGGCATCAACTCGGAAATTAAGCAATACAGGGAACAGAAAAAGGAAGCAGACAACTTCCAAAACAAGACTGATGAGCGCGATGCGGCAATAGTTACACATAGTTTGTGGAAACTATACCATTTCCAGAAAGCCATGGAGGATTCGTTTGCCGCTATCCAGGATCATCAGGAAAATCTCAAAGAGCTGCGCCGCAATGTGGAATCTTTTGAAAAGAGACTTGAAGCGGCCAGGAAGGAACAGGCTGCCGCTCACAGGCAAGTCGCCCGTTTAGACAAAGAGATCAAGGCCAAAGAACGAGATATCGAGGATAAAGAGAACAGTCTTGTTCCCATCGAGGAGAAGATCAATGAATCTACGCAGGCAGTTGAAACACTTCAGGCTGCAATCGCCAAGGCCACCAAGGAACGTGACGAGCAGGCCGAGGTTGTTCGTCAGGTCCAGAAGGATATTGAAAGCGTAGAGAAGGCCCGTCAAGTTTTCGAAAACGACTACAAAGAACAAATGAAGAAACAGGGCCGCGAGATCAGCGATGAGGATCGTCGAGAGTACAACAGACTGCGCACTCAGCTCATGTCCAGGACCGGTTCTAATCAGGCCAAGCTTGAGAACCTTGGCCGGCAGCGCAAAGCAGATGAAGTAACCGTCAATAATCTGAAAGGCAAAGTCGATAGCATTGCGGCAAGCATCGAAAAGATTGAGGCAGAACTATCGAGCATCGAGGAACGCAAATCTGCAGCGCAGGCGACCTCCAAAGACCTTTCGCAAGAGATTGAAGCTAAAAAGAAGGAATTCAATAAACTCCAGTCAGAACGCGTCAGGACCAATCAGAAGCGAACTGAGCTCGAGGAGAAGCTCGAGGATGTCGCTAGAAAGCTTAGAGAAGCTGATGATGGTCGGCGCCAGAACGACAGGGAAGCTAGGATGAAAGAGATGGTGACCTCCTTGAAGCGCATGTTTCCAGGTGTCCGTGGTCGAGTCGGTGACCTATGCAAACCCAAGCAGAAAAAGTATGATGAAGCTGTCATTGTGGCACTTGGAAGGGACTTCGATGCTGTCGTCGTCGACTCCGAGAAAATCGGTGTGGAATGTGTTCAATACCTCAAGGAACAAAGATTTCAGCCCATGACATTCATCCCTCTGGACAACATCAAGGTCAACGCAGTCAACACAGCCGTCAAGGGGTTTTCTGGCGCTCGGCTGACGATTGATACCATCGACTTTGATTCTTCCGTTGAGCGTGCCATGTCGTATGCATGTGGAAGCTCTGTTGTGTGTGACACTCTTGATATTGCCAAGCACATTTGTTACGAAAAAAAGATCCCCGTCAAAGCCGTGACATTGGAAGGTTACATCATCCATAAAGCAGGCCTGATGACAGGTGGTCGTGGACCCGAGTCGAAGAGTAAAAGACGTTTCGAGGAGGCAGATGTTCAGAATCTCCAGCGAATGGCCACCAAGCTTAAGGATGAGATTGACCGACTACCCAAGGCTGACCGCCGGGGCTCACAAGAAGAAACCCTTCAAATTGACTTGTCCGGGCTCGAAAGGCGGTTGGCAGCCATCAAAGACGAACTGGCAGCCTTCAACAAGAACCATGCCAGCAAGAAGCGCGAACTGGACAACCAAAAGAGGCAACTTCGAGAGCTCGAGCCCAAATACCAAGAACAGGCTTCCCAGCTTGAAATCACCACTGCCACGTGCGAAGAATTTCGGGCTGCAATCGCACGAGTTGAAGATGAAGTGTTTGCAGATTTCTGTAGACGACTCGGTTATAGCGATATTCGAAGCTACCGTGACTCGCAAGGCAAGCTGGAGCAGGAGGTCTCTGAAAAGCGCAATGAATTCGAAGTCCAAAAGCAAAAACTGTCGAGTCGACTCCAGTGGGAGCAGCAACGTCACGCAGCTGCTACTGCGCGAATTGATCGCAATCAAGCCCATGTCCGAAAGCTCAGAAACGATATCAAGTCTTATGCAAGAGAGAAGGATGCCATTGAGAATGCGATGCGTGAGGAGCAGGAAGAGTTGGAAGCTCTTCGTGAGGCACTAGACGAGAATAAGTCAGAGCTCACCGAAAAGAACCAGAAGGTGTCAGAGGCTAAGCTCGAAGTTCAAAAGCGGTCAAAGGACATCGAAGCTTATCTGAAGGATATCAATTCCCTTGAAACCGTGGTTCAGAAGAACAGCGCCAGCAAAGCGGCATTACTTCGACGATGCCGACTAGAGCAGATCCGCATCCCGCTTGCGGAGGGCACATTGGAGAATCTACCTAATGACGACCGTCTGCTTAACCAGGACCCAGATGCCATGGACATAGACGATGAGGACGATGATGAGGAGATGATGGGCATGGCACTTGATGATCACGGCATTACCATTGACTTTAGTGGACTTGACGACGAACTTAAAGCTGTAAGGACTAATGTTCGTTTTTAGAGTCAGTGAGTGATAACGCTAACACTATGCAGTCGGATGACCCGAGCGTTGAAGAAAGTCTATCAGAGAAGATTACGAATCTGACATCGGAGCTCGAGAAGTTGAACCCCAACATGCGAGCAATGGAAAGGTTAGAAAGCGTTGAGTCCCGGCTGAGAGTCACAGATCAGGAGTATGAAGACTCAAAAACAGCGGCACACGAAGCCAAAGAGGTCTTCAACCGGGTCAAGCAAAAAAGATATGACCTCTTTAACAAGGCCTTCAGCCATATCCAGGAGCAAATATCACATGTATACAAGGATCTCACCCGGTCAGAAGCATACCCTCTTGGTGGTCAAGCCTATTTGGACATCGAGGAAGACACGGACATGCCCTATCTGTCCGGTATTAAATATCATGCCATGCCGCCTCTGAAGCGTTTCAGAGATATGGAGCACTTGTCTGGAGGCGAAAAGACAATGGCAGCACTGGCACTCTTGTTTGCTATTCACAGCTACCAGCCTAGCCCCTTCTTTGTTCTTGACGAAGTGGACGCCGCTTTAGACAACGCCAACGTGGACAAGATCAAGAAGTACATCAAGGACCACCGTGGTCCCGGTATGCAATTCATTGTGATCAGTCTCAAGGCAGGTCTATTCCAAGACAGCGACAGCCTGGTGGGTGTTTACCGTGACCAGGAGGTCAATAGTTCAAGAACCCTTACTCTGGATGTGAGTTTCCCTATTCTACTGGCCTTGACAATTTCTGACTAACATGAAACAGCTGCGGCAATATGTGTAGGTGAGGCTAGAGCAGTTAGAATCTTTGTGATTATTCCTCTCGGACCTTGAGGGGGAAGGTTGGGTGTCTGGCGCACAACATCGTGGAAGAGACATGGAATTTCGTATGGGTCAAGGAAGCCATTATGCCATTAAGCACCGCAACAATGAGTTAAGCATAAATAATGCAGGCCTAATGATATTAAGTGATGAATCTATCCTTTCAAGTTGTTTATTCCTCAACTTATCTCCGACTTTTGTGGCTGCCACTAGGTAGAGAGGCTTCTGTTGAACAGAGCCAAACAAAGACTCTCCTTTATGCTCATGCCCGACTGGCTTGCTTGGCGTTGGTGCATTGCTTTGTAGTGTCAGATGAATGTAGCTATAGAGGCGTCTCAAAAGAGTGCTTATGGCCGAATGATGGTTCCCATTGTCAACTAATCAACTGACACTGCCTAGACTATTTCAACCTGCATCGTGACCATCTAGCTCCAAGTCTTGACTGCTACCTAAGGAACTATTGTCGTCTGAAACTCTTTCTTTACCTCGTACCTAGCTTATGAATAATACCGCAGGCAGGTTAGTAGGCAGGCAGCCAGACAGCTGTGACTCTTCTCTTGGTTGCCTGCAGTTTTTTTAATTTATATATGATATTCTGATTACGTCATCAAACCTTCAAGTTATACCCCTGCACATGATATTCGCGATCACATTCTCGCATGAAACCAACATCATCATGGATCTCGCAATCACACTTATCAAGTCCGTTGCGCGGGCGTTTTACGAAACCCGCGACATACTTGTGATTGATGCGCTTATTCTACATGAGGCGTGAGTATGACTATTACACTCCTATGCTGGAAAAGTGCTTGGTTGCTAACCACAGTGTCTTGCTAGGCTTCGAGACGATGATTTGGCCTACTTGATGTCTACCAACACAAAGGAACTCCACAAGATATGCGGAAAGCTTCGCGAGGATCGATTCTTGGTGGTGTATGTGAAGGGAATCTTGGCCGAATAGCTCTTGACTGACCGGACCCGGTGCAGACACACACGATCAGAACTCCGAGAAGGCAACCCAAGACCAAGCAACAAAACATGGTATTACATCGACTACCGAGCCACAATAGACGCCATCAAATGGCGCGTTTACACTATTGATAAAGAAGTACAGGGTACTACGCAAGTCGCGAGCGAGAAAAAAGAGTACTTTTGCTCATTTTGCAAGGCAGAATGGACGGCGATGGAGGTCCTGGACAACGTTGGCCCGGAAGGATTCTTATGCCACCGCTGCTCTCATGTTCTGACCTTTGAGGCCGACCGGACATCGACTGGGCACGAGCAGTCAACGCGACTTAATGACCAGTTCAAATTCATCAGTGAACTGCTTCCCAAGATCGACGCCGTCCACATTCCTGAATGCGATTTCGATCGCGCATTTGCCAAAGCACGCCCGGTGAAGCGCGACGAAACACATCAGCGCGCTCAGACTACTGCAGTAGACTCTGGCGCGAACCGACCTATGGCGGTCAAGGGCTTGACCAACACAGGGCCGCAATCGATTGCAGTTAACATCTCAACATCGGATGGCCCTACAGAAGCCGAGAAGGCGGCAGAGCAGGCGCGCAAGGAGCAGATAGCGAAGCAAAATGCTCTTCCATCGTGGATGTCCAATAGTACAGTCACTGGGGAGTCCTTCTCAGCAAGCGCTGCTCCTGGCACTGCATCAATCGTCAAGAAGGAGTCCAGCAAAGATGCTGGCCCAGCAGCACCGGCCGTGGCCAATGCTCAAATAGACGACATATTTGAGAAGCTCAAGGCGGAGATAGCACAAGAAAAATCAGAGGAGGAAGAGGACGACGACGAAGAAGAAGACTTATTCGAAGATGTCCCTGCCGCCAAGAAAGTGAAACTGGCTGGACCAGATACTCAAGACCAAAAAGAAGACGAGGACAGCGAGGAGATAGAGTTCGAAGACGTTTAGAACCCGCGGAATTGTCCAGTGATGGTCAGACTCTTTGTTCTTGTACATAAATAGCAACTCTATCATCTAATATTCTTATTCTAATTCCAATTCCTGTCTAACCTAACCAAGCCCGGCCACGCTTTTGAAAAAAAAAAAAGAAGGAAAAAAAAAGGCCAATGCTATGCCCGAGGTATCAGTGCTTGCCCAAGCACATGTTTGAACGCCCCATTATATGCCGGTAAAAAAGTCGCTTTCATGATGTCTACACCTGTCCTTAAAAGAAACCCAAGTCGTTCATTTCCAGTTTTCCAATACTGCACATCACCTTGCAGTTTCTACGCCGCGTCGCATCTCGAGTTGAGATGTCTTGCATGTTCGTGGCAACTTGGCCAACGGTAATTCGGTGTCATCGAGAGACGAGCATGAAATCTCGGACATGCTACGCTTCAGGCCTGTCAAAGCTCCAACGATGTTGCCGGCGGGCGGTGACTCATCACCTTCATCGCCGTGATCCCTGGACAACGGGTCTTGCTCGTCCTTTTTGTCGAGTACGCTATCGCGCTCCCATGCGGACTCTAGCCCGTCCAGGTAGACCGGAGACCTCTTCAAGAAGTTCCAGGATAAGGAGTCATGCTCCATCGCAATATATAATGAGTCCATCTTGCCACTAGCATCCAGCACGGCGCAGTGTTGTTTGAGGAACGCACGGTCGTACGGACCGTGGACGAGCCTGGCCTCCAGGGGCCTCAACATTGGCAAGCCTTGTAGACGCTCAGCATCGCAAAGCTTTGCTTGCAATGGAACCCACGGCCGTCCTTTGAGTAGAGGTTCAAATGCGCGTGATACAGCCTCTGTGACAGACTTGGCATCATCTCCTTCCACTGCGAGCATACGATGAAGTCCACGGGACAAGCATCTCTTGTATGAGGTTGTATCCTTTTCAAATGGGAAGGGCGTGTCCTTGGATGGCATCAAGGACACATGCACTGTCCATGACCTTGGGCGTTGGGTTGATGCGGTAGGCTTTATCAACAATTTCTGTGTTGAGTTCAGCGGCAGCTGTGAGGGGACAGTGGTTATGGGCGATAGATGAAAGGTGTTGACGGTGGCACCGCTTGGATCTGGGTCTTGGGGAGGCGACAATAAAGGCTCGGCACTCTCCAACTTTTCGATCCTCTCTTCCAAGCACTCGTCACTATCTAGCAGCTCAAGTTGACGATTGCGCAAATCGTCCACTTCGCTCCCTGTCCTTGCCAGCTGTTCGCCTTGTGATCGAAGGGCTTGTTCCAAGCCTTTAATCTGTTGCTGCAATTGTGTAACAAGCGCCCATGCAGCAGATGCGTTGCGGTATGTGCCTTTGAGTTCAGTGTCGGTTTCGTCCTTGTTCTTCTCGACCGTCTCTTCCAGCTCGCTGATGCGACGAACAACATGGGAAAGTCGATCACGGTCTCGTGGGGTCGCGAGTTCTTCCAAGGCTCGTACTCGCTGTTGAATCGCATCGATCTCGGACTTGTTAGTGCTTGGTGTTGGGGTATCGGCATTGGCAACATGAAAGCAGGATAGATGACCACAGTTGCAAGTGGCGCCTGGCAAAGATTTGTTGTGATCGAACCCCATGCAGCCGCACCGCTGACCCTTGAGCTCAGGTATCATGAGGATATATCGACATTGACCCTTTGGTAACTGAGACTCGTCGGGCTGCGGCGTCGAGGCCGGTGGGGGAGAGCGAGAGGGTGAGGGTGACATTAAGTTGCGTCAAACCAAGGTATCGAAGAGAGGAATCGAGGGCGAGATAGGTCGTCCATGGAAATGTCGGTGGCAGTAGGAGCCTGATATGGACAGAATGGGTACGGATGGGTATGAATGGGGATGGGGTAGTCTTTTTAGATATGAGAGATGGAGCACGGAAAGAGAAGAAAACAACAACAGCAACCTGTAGGTAAGTAGGTAGGTACTAGGTAGGTGCAGCAAGGCAAGGCAAGGCAGGGCAGGGCAGGGCAAGGTAGGCGGGCGGCTCTAATCATAAAGCAGGGCGATGTCGAGATTTGAACCCCCAGGGATGTTGGGGTTGTGTGATTCCGTCTGGCCGGGTTAGGACAGTACCTGAGTCCAGGCAGGTAGGTGTACCTGAAAACAGTGGCATAATACAGGTGAGAGGCTGTAGACTGTTAACGGTTTCTAGGGATATCCAGGGTCCGCTTTTGAGACGTTATCATCCGCACTCGTCTCGCCATCAGGACAACCCACGAATCTTAGACCGGCTGCGCCCGCAGGCCGGCTGATGGCATCACAAACTCCCACGTTGAAGACCCGCAGGTGGTCATGGCACCACAAGCCGACGATTATAGACAGTGGGGGTTAGCCGTGGCTAACAGCGACTGCTTGAGGTACATGCCCAGTAACACCGAGAGGATAAAAGTAGAGATTGCCCATGACCACGATCAACAATCTCCTCCATGTATGTATTGAGGGCAGAGCCATGGAACGCGGTGAGAACAACCACAACTCCAGCCCATTGCCAGAAGAAATCTAGGTCCACGCTAGACCACGGGGAACTCAGGGGATGCAGTAGTTAGAGTCCCAGCTAAGAGAAGATAGCGTCGTTATCTTGTTGGCCAATTCTTTGCAGTGCCGTCCGTACCCTCAAACCAAATCTTGGTTACCTGGCGCAAGGCGCGCTGTTTTCTTGTCTTGTCTTGCCTTTGGGGGACCCCTGGCATGGAACCCATGAGAAGTTATCCCACATCAGTCAGAGTCCGATTGATAAACAAAATGTCTCAACTCTTGACATGAAAAGCTTGGCTGATCGTGCCGCACCCTTTTACTAGTTCCCATTGGCCCTCGACGGTTGGTCCCTGAAGCTTGTCGAGACGGAGACGGAGACGGAGACTATCAAGAGGCAGAAAGTCGAGATGGAGGGCGGCCACGCGATCTGTAACGGGCGGGCGCAAGAAATCAAAGACTCAAGAGTTGATATGTACAGTACATACCAGGGCCCTTGCGCAATGATTGTGATCGTGGCCGGAATCGCAATGGTGATTGATGGAAGCATCTGCATGGGGTCTCACAGATTAGCAGACCTCCTCTGGCTGGTCCACCCCCACACCCTCTTTGTTGCCAAGCCTGCCACTTTCTTTGGACGGGAGGGACAGAATTTGACTCTTGCGAGGTAGTTCCCGCACCCGCACCCGTCCATTTAACTACCTACTTATGAATGGCCACTCGCTATCCGTACTCAAGCACCTCTCCGGTCTGGCGGGCCCCGTTCCGTAGCTGCTACTCTACGGATACTGTATGGATGCAGGTAAGTGCTTAGGTTAGTACTTAGAAGAGGGAGCCCCCAAATTGCGGTCGAGAAAAGTAATGTGCTCTTGACTCGTCGACTCGTTGCATGAGATGGCCTCTTCCTCCATGCCCCTGGTCCCAGGTGGTCCAGATATCGGATGCGTGTAAGTTAGAGGTCGTGCGTGACTGCAAGGCATGTGCATACGTACCTATGTTTGTATGTATGTACGGAGTATGTATGTACGCCTTATCAGCGCCTACCTACTGTTGATGCAAGGTTATCGACCAAGTTGCCCGCACGCATGTGATGCCTCCCCAGGTTCTGATCAGAGGTTGATGGTACATAACTACCTTGCGAATCATAGAGATTCGCATTATCCTGTACATGCGCGCGTGTCACTGCTTGTGTGTGCGCGGTACGGGCATGGACCTCCAAATTCAACATCAGGGCCGGTTGGAACCGGTAGACCAAGTGAGGATGGCCAAGGGCCCATCTTTGGTACTATGTACCTAGGTAGGTATGGGTCATGCCAAATTCATCCTCAACCCTGAGACGTAGCAATTGAAAACAGCCTGAACTGTAGGTACTTATATATCATGTACGTAACGGCCATTAGGGTGGGTTGTGTGCAGCAGCACAACCTTAAGCACAGCAGAAGTAAGAAGCCTTGGCCCCTGGCTCTACTGCACTGTACCTCAAGGAGCGAGCAAGTGGGCTCTGGAGGATTTCTTTGCCCACGTGCAGTCTCTTGCTTGGGACAGGCAACTCCTTGCCACCTGCGAACCACTACCAATGTACGGATACCGAGTATATCGTAACCACTGATTGAGTGATCTCGGGCCTGTATGTTGCAAGCCGTGGCTTTGATCAGCGACACGACGCACCTCGAGCTGCTAGGTACTCAACAACTATGGGTAATTTCGGAAATGCTGTCAACTCCCTGTTGAGCACTTACACCAAGTGCCTGTCTCTTCTCAAAGGCTTCCCTAAAGATGAGGATGCGGGGCCATTGAGTGACACGCGCTCAACACTGAGCATCTCACTTCGATCTGACAGAGCTCGAGTGCGTCGAGAATATGCTTCGCGACTTTCGCAAGATGGCTCTCGGTTTGAAAAAGGCGATGGTAAGTCACTTCTATCTGCGTTAGTTTCGTTTGTATAAAAATGCATGAGTTGTTATTCTGAAGCCTGTCCCAGCTCCTGCACGATCAACTCTTAGACGCATTGTGAGGAAACTCACAATCACCCTGGCCGACGTGGTCCGCTCATTTCATGACCCGAAAGGACAGCCGATCAACAGCGAGTCTCTTCTAGCTCTATCCACAGGCTCAAGTCTAGACGCCGTTCGCGCCATGAATGACTTGTCAACCAGAGTAGGATCAACATCAAGTTCCAGTTCACGGGGTAGCATCGTGAGCAGAGGACGACAGAGATCCCGCCGTCACAGCCAGAAAGCCGGGACCAAGTCTAAGAGACGCTCAACAAAAGAGCGGTCTAAGCGTGACAAGACCAGAAGCAAGAAGCCCACGAGCCATAGCCATAGCCATAGCCATAGGCGGGGATGGAGACAGATGTCCTCCGATCAGCGGCATCATCGACATGGCCCCAGAAGCCGGCACTCGCCGGAAATAAAAGGGCCTCATAACCGAGTCTCCATAGTGACCATTGCTACGGATTCAACCAAGTTGGGAGAGATCAGGCGGCGCTTGTCGAAGCAGATGCCCTGGGAGGAATATGAGAACAGGGTCGCTTATCCATTGTATGCCTATCATGCCCAAGAGGCACCAGTGCGTAAGAAATGGTGGAATCCTTTCAGGCGCTGATGACTGGCGAAAAGCTACTTCTGGTTTGGACTTGACGTATATGATACCCGATGCTATATATGAATATTGCTGTCTCTTGGTGATCTACTCTTACAGTGTAGTGGCTGTTACTCCGCCGGCTTGAGATCTTGATCCCCTACTCCGTATTACGCACACCAAGGAAAGATCACCAGTGACTGGGTCACTCTTGAGGGGACCGTAAAGCCCTCCTAGGTAAGAGGATCAGATTGAAGAAGAATAAAAAGCAGTAATGAGTGCATTCAAGAATGTTGCATGATATTTTCTCGTTTACCTTCATACATAAGGTACCTAAGGTAGGTACCTAAATGAAGGTCTTTCTTTGTATTGACGACGGGATGGAGTGAGTGGTCAAATAAGGTACCTTAGGTATAGTGTGAGTAAACTTTCTACACTGTGCAGGACACTGTTGAGGCTGCAAAGCCACAGAAAGAACTTGGAATTATTCTACTGTGCCCCGCTGTCCAAAACTGCCCCGCCAGCATCACGAGTGGACTGGATTGGACTGGACGGACAGACGAACACACGACAGGTCATCATCGCATTCAACTCGACGATAACGAGCAAAGAGCATCGAAAACGAACAAGACACAGCCAAGTCACTCTCTGGGCTCGTCCCATTCCCACTCCATCTAACGGTGTTGCTATCGACGTGACCCCTCACGGATATGCCTTCGTCTTGATAGCGTCGCCATCATGCCTCAAGACCCTGCTGCCGCCCTCAGCGCCTTATTGCGCCAATCCTCCGTCGAAGACCACGACGAGGCCCTCAAGATTGCCAACGCCGCCCTCAAGGCTAACAAGAACGATGTCGATAGCCAGCATACCCGTATCATCGCCTTGCTGAAGCTCGATCGATTCGACGATGCTTTGCGCGCCATTGCTGATGGCTCTCCCGCCCTCCACGCACGAATTGCCCTTGAACATGCCTATGCTCTCTACAAGACGGGAAAGCTTAACGAGGCCACTTCTGTCCTCCAGGCTTTCGGTCTAGAGAAGAAGAGGAGTCTACAGCATGTTGCCGCACAAGTTGCTTACCGTGCCGAGCGCTTCGATGAGGCTTGCAACATCTACAGCCGTCTACTCGACACCGATCCCGCAGATGAGGAGAACGATATCAGCATCAACCTCCGGGCCGCTTTTGCCCAGTCTAGTTGGCTAGGATACTCGGTCACTGACAAGATCTCTGTCCAAGACTCTGATGGATTTGAACTGTGTTATAACGCTGCTTGTGCGCATATTGCCAACGGCTCCCTTGAGGCTGCAGCCGATCTATTGCAGCGTGCAAGTCGATTGTGTGATGCCTCCGATGACTTGACAGATGAGGACATGCAGGCGGAAATGCGGCCGATTCTTGCACAGCAGGCTTACGTCTTTGCCAAGTTGGGCAAGCTCAGGGAGGCTCTCGATCTCTATAACTCTCTATCAAGCACAAGGTAGGGTTTACTGCAATTATGCCGAGGGCTGAACTGACTATGATGGACAGAGAAGAAGATCCCGACCTGGCACTAATAATTGGCAACAACCTGGTCACTTTGGAGCCAAAGGACGAGAACCCCTATCTTCTCGAGCGAAGATTCTCGACCCTGACGGCCAAGGCAAGAAATGCCAAGCTCTTCCAGCACCAGTCTGATATCTTGCGACGCAACCGACTAACCGTGGATTTGCAAATCCTCAAGGGTGCCGGAGTCAAGCGCCGCACCGATGCCCTTCTCGCCGAAGCAAAACACCCCTCGACAGCTGCTGAAACTAGCATTCTCTCTGTTCTTAACGCTGCTGCGAGCGCACAAGGGACATCTGGGAAGCATCTTCTGAAGAACCTCCATGGACTGACCCAGAAGAGACCACATGATGTCGGTCTTGTGTTAACCATTGTGCAAATACAACTCCATGAAGGAAAAGTTGGCTCAGCTCTGTCTATTCTCGAGTATTTCCTACAGCGTCTCGAAAGGAACGAGACTGATGATTCTCAAAATGCTCGGTTCAGCCCTGGTCTTATTGCACTTATTGTGACCCTTTTGAGGACACAGGGACGGGAATCCTCGGCAAAGGCTGAACTTATTAAGGCTGCTACATACTGGCAGTCCCGCCCGGCTAGCTCAGCAATCTCACTCCTCGAAGAGGCTGGCATCGAACTGATGAAGTCATCCAACGCCCAGGATTTGCAACTCGCGGGTACTTCGTTCCAGAAACTAATCGATGAGCGGAAGGGCTCGGACATTGCTGCGGCTGGCCTTGTCGCATCCTTGGCTCCCTCAAACCCCTCTCGTGTAGAAAAGCACCTCCAGAACCTCCCTCCCGTGGATTCGCTTATCGAGGGCATCGATGTAACAGCTCTCCTCAGCGCTGGCGTTGCGACCGCCGCCAGTAAGACAGGCTCCTCAACTTTGAAGCGCTCGGCTCCTTCAGGACCATCTGAAAAGACAAGCAAGCGACGCAGAAAGATACGCCTTCCCAAGAACTACGTCGAGGGCACCAGACCCGACCCTGAGCGCTGGCTGCCTTTGCGTGACAGAAGCTCGTACCGCCCCAAGGGCAAGAAGGGCAAGAAGAAGGCTGTTGATTCTACACAGGGAGGAATCGTGAAGGAAGAGGAGACTCTGGAGCTTGTAGGCGGAGGAGGTGTCAAGGTTGAGAAGGCGCCTCCGCCTTCTAAGAAGAAGAAGAAGGGTAAGAAATAGTGCAGCAGTTTACAGATACTGCATATCGCATATCTTAGTTCAACAATACTCTGTTTCAGTATGATATTCTTGACCCTTGGTTTAATTTTTCCATCCACGTATACGTCCTGGTTCTATGGGTGCAGTTCCTCCTGACCTCTCATCAAAATCAATAGAATGGATGATATCCATTAAATATGCACATTCGCCCAATTTCGATTCGACTGAAAAATCAAAAATTGATTTCTAACGCTGACTTTTAATGCCCTGCCCAAGCCCTGGTGCAAGCGAGTACAAATGAACAAAAGGCCTCGGGCCACTATAGAATATCTAGAAACATTTGTCCTCGTCATCGACCCCTTGACATGAGTCCACCAAGCTCGACATCTCAAGTCTGCTTTTTCTGTGGCCACTCAATAACACAAGTATAAAACGAAGGTAGTCACAACGCCCGTCCCAGCAAGCCCCAATTCTATATAAATAAACGTTATACGCGCGCACTATACTCCACACGAGAGCCCTCCATATCTTCCCAGTGTCAGGCGTTAACGGGCTGCACGGGCCGACTCGGAAGCTGCTCTATATCCTGAAGCGACTCAGAATCCGAGTCTCGACTTTCAAAATCGTCCTTCTTGGTGCTTCGGCCTCTCCTTACACCGGTACCGTCTGACTCCTCGTCCGTCTCTGTCTCCATTGGAGGCAGGGGACTGCGGCGCCCATCTGAGAAGCTTACTGCAACTTCGCTCTCCGTGTCGGACGGTATTATTAACCTACCGCCAGCTGATGTGCTTCTAGCTGCTTGGGCGGTCGAATACTTCCTATGCAGTTCGCGGAAGCTTCGTGCGGTTGCAGTGCTTGCGCTTGCAATGGATTCTCTGCGCTCACTCGATTCCACCGGCACACCAACGGCAGAGTAGAAATCTTCATCCTCTGGTCCACTAGGCATTGGCGACAGCGGAGGATCTTGCTGCTGTGAGGACTTTCGAGCACGGATTTTCTCATCATGGGTCATGTTCTGCAGGCCATCACCAAAGTTAATGACTGATGCCTTCTTGCCATGCACCACGAAGCTCCCTGTGCCTCTGGAAAGTTGGTGCTCTTGGGTCGATTCTTCCCCCGGCCCAGCGACCTCCTTGCCCTTGCGGCTGCCGCGGTGGTGCGAAAGATGTCCAGCGCCCTCTCGAAGAGTGCGTTGGAGACTACGGCGAATTTTGCTCCTATCGCCCTTGTCTGTAGGTGTCCCAGACTCCCCAGGTACATCAGCACCTGTGGAAACAGTGGCTTTGTCTGTAGGGTCACGGCTGGGTCGTTGCTCAAGTAGGCCGGCCTGCTCCAGGAAGTCTCGTTCATCGGCGTCAGGATCATGGTTTCCGTCGTCCTCCTTGCGCGACGGTGGCTTGTTGCTTTCATCTTGGGCAGAAGGAGATTTTGCTAGCGGTGTGGAAGGGAGGGATGCTATGGGAGACTGGGCGATACTAGATATTGACCCGTGTCTCGTGCTAGCAGCTTCTGGTCGAACAAAGGAGAGATCGCGTGAACTATGCCGGCGTTTAGTGGCACTCTGGGGAGGCGTTGTGAAAACCTGGTCCAGAGGTGAATCGACATCCTCTGTGACTTCGGCTGTGTTAGGGACGTGGGCGATCTGCGGCTCGGTGGGTGTTCTTGGGCCGGCCTCGGTTCCAGAATGATGCGTTGACCGCGATCCTCTACGGCCCACGTTGCCCCGTGGCGTAGGCGACCCTGTTCTCTGTGAAAGTCGGTTTGACTGTTGCTTGGTAGGAGTAAAGGTCGAGGATGGGTGTTCTTCTTCGAGATCCTGAATCAAGATATCACGGTGGCATTTGTGTTTCCACATATCTTGGCGCGTCCACTTGAGCTGAGCAGATATCCGCGCAGCAGCAGATAAAAGCTGTTCCCTCGTTCTTGGCTGGATGGGCGCAAGGATTAGCAGGTGGCGTGCGTTCCTGAGCTGGTGTTCCAGCTGTTTCTGAATCTCCTGCACATGCTCATCAGCTTCAGCAATCTTCTGCTTCATCACGTCTCTTCGAGCAGCCGAGATATCTTCGGCCATTTTATGGTCTATTCGACTCCTCGCGATAGACACTGGTCCGGTTGGTGTCTGGATGAGAGTGGCAGCATCAGCGCTATCCAGTCGACGTAAACCACGGCGACTCTGTCCGTCATAGTTGCCTCCAATGACACCACGCATCTTAACGCCCGTAGTCCGGAAGGCGGCAGCATAATTGAGTTTGGCGAGCCAGTCGTTCATTTCTTCTTCATTATCTGCCAATAGCACTTCTTCTAGACCACCCTGCCGCACATAGACGAAAGCGTTCTTGTGCTTCTTATACGCCGTATCATGGAGGGCCACGGCAGCATAAGTTGACATGAGACCATCTGGTTTGAACTCTTGAAGCGGGGGTGTGAAGATCAACGGTGTTCCGTCATGTCCCGCCTTGATGTGGTTCTCATACTGATGCATTAAAGACTTCACCCAGCCTGTATTGCGGAAGAAGTAGAGCTGCGCCCCAGTAAGAATGGCGCCCCATTCCTGCCACGGAGACCTTGCCTTGCGTTTCTTCGCATCTTTCCGCCAAAGTAATCCAACCTTGGTGACCTTGATGTCGACGATACCGGGATGTGCTTCGGCCGGGTTGCTAGCTGTCTGTTCCGTCATGAAAGCGTCAGGTCGAGACCGGGCCGACACGATCTGCAGTACACCTGTTCTAAAAAACGTTTTCTGCAAGTCCTTCAAGTTCAGACTAGTCGCAGAGCCGAGGTAATTGTAGTGATCCTCCAGCTCCATGGCATCCTTCAAGTTTGGTCTCAGAGCATCAAGGCTTCCGTCCAAGATCAGGGTATAGGGATCGATAGGCTCCTTGACAGCTCGTTTTGCGGGGTCGTTTACTGTAGAGGAGATCAGAGGTTTTCGTCGAGATTTATGTGAAGCATAGCGGTCGCTTGCAGGGTCTAAATCATCCTCAACGTGAATAAAAGGGGTATAAGTTATGTTGTCATAAAAACATTCCAGAATGTCGTCAAATATGCCCTCTCCGTTTGTGTTCTTCAGGTAATCAGCTTTTTGCATTTTGTGCTTGTTATTCTTGTTGAAGACATCGGTATGTAGAATAAGTAGGGAGAAAGCAATGAAGTACGCCTGGTCAGGCGATGAGTAAATGCCTGGGTTACACTCATGGTAGCGGTTGGCAAACGCTTGTAAGCAGCGGTCGATCTGCTGTGTTTCCTTAGGTAGCTCAGCTTCCATCAGAAGTTTTCGAATAGCCATATCCATAGGATCACCAAAGAAGCTAAAACTACGCATGTAGCTCCGAAGGACCGAAGCCATGAACGGGTCAGCGCTTTTTGAAAGAGTCGCAGCAATGATGCCTCGGCTGGCAACTTCTTCGACCCGCGCAAGATATTTGGCTGGTGACTCGTCTTCGTTGCGTTCTGGGAGAACAAAGGAGTCCCTGGCAAGCTGGAGCGAGTTGTTTTTAGATCCAATGGACCCAGGGGTTGTAGGAGTCATCGTGCCCTGACGACTGAGTTCCGAATTCTGCCGCAAACGACTGAGGCCAAACAAATCACCAAAGCTTTTACGGCCAGTAGAGGACGACGTTCGTGTCGTCGGCGGTAGAAGATGATCGTCATTGGAGTCACGGCCCATCGAACTCATAGTAGAGGACCTTCCTCGCAACATATCGCCCCTGGTGGGCGAAGAATGCCCCGACTGAACCCCTCCAGGTGCCACCAGAGTGGTCGCAGGTGATTGTCCTGACCTTAGATCGGAATCTCCTTTGGTAGTATTTCCGCCAGCTGTTCTGCCGCTCTGAGCGGAAGCTGGACGTGGCGTAGTGGAAATCCCAAGGGACAAAGCCGAGGAGATGCCTGGGGGTGCTTTTCCTTGCTGCTGAAGATGCGCAAATGGAAAGAGAGGCTCTGGTGCTTTCTTGTGCCGTCGCAATCGAAAGAACGGGCCTGATTTCTTGGGTGTCGTCTCCGGACTCTGATAGGACGAACTCTGGTGAGACAAGCGATCGTTGGAGCTAGCATCAGACCTGGATGACTCGGAAGGGCGGTTTGGAGGTGTTAAGATTGTACCATTAGGACTACTTGTTGTAGCTGTTGTCGATGGTCGCGGGGATTCAGGTTCCTCCAGCGTAGCGAGCGTGGGGCGTCGTCTGTCATCAGTGAAGGATTTCCGAAGTGTCTTCTGGCGTCCCGTTCCATTGTTGGTGTTGACGTCCTCACGGGGCAAATCCGTCGAGCGACGGAACCTGGCAGTCAGGCCTATCCGTGATGATTTCTTTTTCGGTCCATTGAACTCGTTTGTTGGAGCGGTGGTAATGATTTCGGGTGCTAAGTTGAACATAGGTTAGCTAAGCATGTCCCAACTGCGAAGTACGGTAGATAGGGGTGTGTTACGTCGCGGAACAGGCGGCGGCTTCTCGGACTGTTGCTTGGCTCGTAGAGACAGTTGAGAATCACTCGCGTTTCGGAAACGCAAGACGGAGAAGCGATGATGTTTGCTGTTTTCTTCTTGTATAGGAGGGGTGTCTGGGCGACTTCCAGGGCGACTCTCAGTTTGGCTCTCGGGGAGACCTTCAGGACGGCTAGTTGTTGATTCGCGAGCTAACTCACGAGGTTGCTGCGGGTGGGAAGATTCTCCGGGTCCTTGTCCCTCGTCATCGTTGTGGTCGGGCTGAGAAGGAACTGGAGGAAGATCGCCGGATGCGCTGGGTTCGAAGAGGGTATGTCGGCGTTTTTCAGTGTCATCAGACAAGTTGCCTCGGCGGCGACGAAAAGCCATAACGGCGACTGATCATGATACGCAGCCAGCCCAGGCGTTGTCAAGACCAGGCGACGTGGATAGAGAGCGTGCCAGTTGAGGGCGGCAGGCGTCTCACGACCTACCAAGCGAAATGCTGGTACGCAGTCGCGGTGGTGTTCATTGAGACAACTCGAGGTGCTTAGATCGATGATAAGAATTCAGCAAGAGTGGATGTCGCGTGAAAGGGTCGGATTGTAAGCGCTGTCGATGCAGCGTAGTTACTTAGGTTAGTAGTTAGTTGGAGGTTGATCCGTTTTCGATCACTTCCATTGAGCATTCGCTTTCCACGGGAGCTTTCCCACCAAGCCAGGGGCTGCTGGTCGTGGCAGCCTCAATTAACCCAGCCCATCCCCAGCGCATGTCAGACGACCAATGTACAGTGTCCGGACCCACTGCTACAGTAGGTAAGGCATGTATGTGGCTGGGAGTAGGGGGTTCTAGGTTCCCGTCCTGAAAGACCCCGCTGTAAAAGGCCCTTCAGGTACAAAGGACCTAAGCTAGTAGCCTAGCCCACTGGGTTATTAGTGTGGCTGGTGTAAGGAGGTGAGGTGATGATAGAGAAACATTGTCCAAAGAATGGGCTGAAATTACAGCTTACAATAATTTCTTCTTCGATATCTTTGATCCCATCTCAGGTGGCTACTGTATACAGTATATCTGCAACGTGGCGACACGCGCAACGTAAGCCTAAGTAGGGGTAGTATTATACAGTATCATCAGCACTTGTGGTCACTTGGATAGACGCTCTGGCATCAATAGACGAGAGAGTATGGTAACAAATGCTGATTTTATTTATTGTAATTATTCAAAACTGGGACTGAGATTCCGAACTTGGTCTGACAGCCTCAGAGTAAGTGAGCAGGCAAATTGATTTGACAGTTTCTGAAGATGGCTTCATTTTTTTTTTTAATCTATATATACCAGCGAGTGCTAAGAACAAGTATTCATGTTTCAATATCTCCCTGCCCATAATATATCTAAGGCCATGTCACATAAAAAATGACATCTTTGGAGGCTTGATTTTTTCGGAATCGTTACAAGGTAATTTTGCTATATTACTCAAGCGACAGATAAGTGCACATAGACCCCTCACGTGTGCTACGTAAAGCTTGTTCATTTACACCAACCTGGGTACTGTAGCCAAGTATATTAAAGTTAGCTATGGATACGATAAACTTATGTCTGTCTCCTGAATCCAAACTGAAATATGTAGCTCTATTGCTTCGAATTAGTTCGGAGCATATTGAATGTTGTTGACATCTACTAAGAAAAGGATACTAACTACCTACATAGGTAGCTCAGGGTTCTAATTATAAGCCATCTCTTTCCATCAACCTGATAGAAAACTTATAAATACCTAGGTGGCGACCTTTAGTCTAGTTAGTAACCAACTGTCAGCGGACAGCAACATTACTTCCATTATTCTTGGTCCTTTTTCAGATCGCCCTCAGTGTTTATAACTGTGTAACTACCAGTTATTGGTGATAACTAAGGTTCCAGTGTCCATTTCTGTGTCACTTCGCACTACGAATTAAGCATTTAGGAATCCTGTTACATGCTATCATAGCAAGCTTGTTAAATCCAACTACCTCCTTAAAATATGGCATTGTTCTATTTGCTTCAATTCTGATGCTTCCAACGCTTAGGTTGTGAAAAAAAACCCTCCCTCCATGTTCGAATGGATGGACCAATAATGGCTTCCACGTCAGCCCCACAGAAACCAGCGACAAGCGTCAGGCTGCGTGCGTTATCATCCAGGCTACTCCGTAACTAGAGGCAGTGTAGTGTAATCTTCAAACATCGTCACTCATATCTTTAATAATTGTCGCTATTTCCATCATACAAAATCACCAAATATACAGCTGAGGGCTGATAGTCCTCCGCATTCAGTCCCGGACACTTCAGGCAATCAGGATCAATTGATCGAGTCGACTGCGCGTTCTCTTACAAGACTCAAGATGAGGTTGCCCTTACTGGCAGCGAGTCTGCTGCTTCTGCAGGCCTCCAGCGCCCACGCCGCTGGCATCGATACACATCGTGCCGTTCCAGATTTACAGAATACCGACAATAATGATAATGACGCGAGCAAACGGCTCTTCCCTTTTCTTTCTAAACTTCGCGACAAGGCTATCGAGACCGTCTTCGGACGTCATCCGAGTAAAAACACCCCGCCGCCCATCATCAATCAACTACGTGCGCAATACCTCAATCAGTTGGTCCTCCGCTTCAACGTCACTACCTCGCACGAGGAGGGAGCGCTTGCCGATGCCGCCGCTCGACTATTTCTCGATGTCTGGGCTTTTACCGATGATTATGTCGACATCCGCCTACACGCTGACGAGGTTCGACCTCTGCTGAGCTTGCTTCCCAAGACACTACACGCATCGCACTCGATTCTGATTCCAGATTTGGCCGCCGCAGTCTATAAATCACTGCCTATCGGAGGAAACCCAGCTTATTACGATGCTAAGCCCGCGCCTCCGGTCCTGAAAGTCGCTTCTTCGCCTGGAGATAACCTCTTTTTCCAGGATTACCAGTCTCTGCCGGTCGTGATGAGATGGATGCGCCTCCTTGAGGCTATGTTTCCATCCTACGTCAAGTATATTAACATCGGCAAGTCGTACGAAGGCCGCGATATTCCCGCCCTTCGAGTGGGGATTCCGAACACAGCACCGGATGCGCCGAGGCGCAAAACAATCATGATCATGGGCGGCTCTCATGCTCGCGAATGGATCTCAACGAGCACTGTCAACTATCTGGCGTGGTCCTTCATCACTAGCTACGGCAAAGAACGGATGATCACAAAGCTATTGGACGAGTTCGACTTGGTCTTCCTACCAATCGCGAACCCTGATGGTTTCGAGTATACCTGGCATATCGATCGGCTCTGGCGCAAAACACGACAACAGACTAACCTACAGTTTTGCCGTGGACTAGACCTGGACCGAGCTTACGGGTACGAGTGGGATGGCTCACAGGTTCAACGGGACCCATGCTCTGAGAGTTATGGGGGAGAGAAGCCTTTTCAGGCCGTTGAAGCGGTGCACATTGCCGATTGGGCGCGGAACCAAACCTGGAACAACAATGTTCGATTTGTCGGCTTGATTGATTTACATTCATACTCTCAGCAAATTCTGTATCCTTACTCTTATACTTGCTCCGTCGACCCTCCCAATCTGGAGAATTTGGAAGAGCTTGCCGCAGGTATTGCAAAGTCTATCCGTCTATCAAATGGAGAGTCGTACACTGTTGCATCAGCATGTGAGGGTGCGGTCTCGGCTCGTGAATTCAGCGGTGGTCGTTACTGGTCTCGCATCGAATCTGGCGGTGGGTCGGCCGTCGACTGGTTCTATCACGAAATGCGAGCTCACTACAGCTACCAGCTCAAGCTTCGAGATACCGGCAGCTACGGCTTTCTGCTTCCCAAAGAACACATTGTTCCAACAGGAGAAGAGATATTCAATGCGATGAAGTATTACGGAGACTATCTCTTGGGTAACAATGGCATCGAGTCCGTTACTGAGGCTGAAGAGGATGACAAGGTGGAGATGCATGAAAATCAGCCAGTCCAAGATTCTGAGCAAAACCCAACCGTTGGACAGGAGTTAAGGAGGAGAAGGCTTCGAAGGTGAAGCTGATGTGAGCCTGTACGGGATGCAGGAGGGTGTTGGATAGGAATTTGGTATGAAATTTACGATTGAGCATTATGATTTATTTTTCTTCATATCTTTTTGGAATTGCATAAGATGCATGTAATGGTTGGATACGCAGGCGTCTAATGGTCACAGCAAAAAGCAGGAAATAGCAACGATGGGGAATTCGTGACAGGTCTAGGTAAATTAAACAGAAACTACCTAATATCATGCATATATTACATCTTTCCAAAACTCGTTCATTAGTCCGACTTAGTTGCCTAGGGCAAACATGATGGAGGTATAGGCGGCCATGCACTTGAGCGACGTATCGCAGAGGAAAGAGCCGATTGAGCCACTAGTTAGGTCGGTCAAGTTAGCAAATATCACAAGATGGAGATTGCCTCAGTGTGTATACATACCCCATGCGTCCCTTGGGGCCACCAGCAGAGTAGCCAATGGCGTAGAATACACGAGAGAAGGCCCAGCCAGCACCAAGAACGGCAGAGGCAACGGGGAAACGGAGACCAGAGATCAGAAGAGCACCAAGGAAAGAAATCTGGTTCTCGGTGAAGTTGGCGTGTGAGCGCTGGGCTGTAGAAGATGGTTAGGCTAGTACTCGAGACTTGGGTTTCGTGGGTGGTACGAACCGCAGTTGAACTTGAAGGCCTCGGCGTCCTTCTCGGCGAGCTCGTTGGAAGCGTAGGCGACGGGATACTTGATACCACTTCGCTTGCGAGCCTTGCTAGTGAGGAGAACGTGGAGTGTGTTGATGAAGAAGGTGGATGTGGCGGCCACGAGGACGAAGCTAGAAAGAGTGTCAGTTGTTGGGGGTTGAGGTTGAGGTAGAGACACTGGGATTGTCCCTTACCCGTATTCAGCGGGAAGCTCCAGGACGAGAGACATGGTGGAGAGAAGATGGCTTGACTACGAGGAGTATGAAACTGACAGAGTTGAGCTGGTACGGTCCTGTCACGGAGTGGTTCTTAAATAGTGATTAATGGGATGGGTTCCCAGTAACAGACAGTAACAGGATGATGAAACTACCCACGGAACGGACCTAACATGTCCGGGAGAGTCAGGTTAGCTCCACCGGGGGGAACAATCCACCGACTCTTCTGGTTGTCTCGTAGGTCCATGCCATGGCCAACAAAGCACAATCGGAGGGTTCTAATCCTAGGCAGTTGCGGGAAACCATATCAATTCTGTAGAGTACAAGTAAAAATAAGGTGGGTGCTGTCTATTCAGCCTCGGAGCATCGCTTATGCGTGCGAGATCCGCTCCGAACGACGAGACGAACCGAACAAGGAATACGACGGACGTATTTGATGACGAGAGTACCTAATCCCCGAGTCTTGATTTTCGTACCGTGGTCAGATTTCGGATTTCAATGCCGTCGGCTTAATTGGATCATCCGATTCATTGGGTGTGAGGTTGAAAGTTGAAAGCTGGCGTAATTGATAATGGGCCTAAAACCCAAACTCCGCCGCTACCAATGCAGGTACCTTACAAGCCAAAACTCCGCAGGGTACTGTAACTGTAGTCCGCTGGGCAGGGCATGCATTAATGATGACTACCTCCATATCAATATGACAGTATCGATTGTCTGACTTTTTCCAGAAACGCCAGTGGATCGACAGTGACACTACCTCATACTCATCCAGTGCATCTCTCTTCAGGTGACCGCCATTGGAGACCCAACCCTGCAAAGACTCTCCGTTCTGCTGTTTCCATATCAGGGGCTTCATCGCCTCCAGAGGTTCCTTCAAGGTCGACCCATCTGCCATCTGCTCGGCGCCGTATTCCACTGCTGTCGAACTTGTAACCCTTGACTTTCTTGCAATAGCGTCGAACATCTCTCTGGAATGTTGTGCCGCCACTCCAACCTAATACTGCGCAGCCCACCGTCTTCCACGGACTGATAATGATGTCGACCCGTCGATGCGGCGTAGCATTTTTGCTGGAGTCCTGCCAGACTACCAAAGCCTTGTCGAGTGTGTCAAAGCCTGAGCTGTTGGACTTTTCCCCTTTCCAAGATACCGGGCGCTGCCCTCGATCAGAGTTGTGAGTCGATAGTGTCAGTGTATGTGTGATAAGTTGGGCCTTTTCGAGAGCCACGACGATCTTGGTTATCACATTCAGTGTTTTGTTCTCATTTCGGTGGCTCAAAACAACATCAGCATCGCCAGATAGTTGCTTGCCTCGCCGATAACCACCCACAATGACCATCTCAAATCCTGGGTCGATCAGTCGGGCGTGTTCCAGTATTGCAGCAGCAATGGTCGCGACTTCGTCCCGGGGGATCCCCTGCGAGAACTCGTTGTAAAATTTGACTCCAAGTTGCTGCGAACGACTGAGCGTGTTCCATCCGAATTCGACCAGATCATCTAGATCTCTCCATCCTAAAGACCATTAGTTTCTTCTGTGCCTGGGGGGCTCGTTCTCGTGCTCACCCTTTTGATAGAATTCGCGGGCGGTGACAGCCCCAACCCCCCATATGTTGTAAAAGAGTTGGAGGACTGTGATTTTATGGTCGGCGTTGGCCTCGCGTACTTCTACTGATTCGCCTGTCTCCTTCCAGTGATGCCATAATTCGGCGATTCTATCACCGCAACCTGGCAATCGCGCAACTTCTAGATGAATTTTTAGCTGCTAGCAGTACCAAACAATGCAGCTATACTCACCTTGGGCATTCCTAAGTACGTAAGGGTACGCAGCGATCGAAGCAATTGATGTGGAGTAAGCTCTTACACCAACCTCATCCTCTCGGAGTCGACGAATGGTCCGTATCTCAGTGAGGATATTCACAAACGCTTCATTCGGTGGGTTCATATATGTCGGTCGCTCGCATGAATACGTGGTTCTCAGAAATTCGGGTATCACAGGCAGCGTGATATCGTGTTCCGATGTCGTTTGATGAAGGAGACTAGGTGCATTTTGCGATAATGTTGCCGAGGCATCATGACGCCTTTTGTGCCGATTAGATGGCGATATGCTTGTTGACTGCGCTTTCTGCTCAAGAAAGGCACGCTCCAGAACACTACTTGCCGGTGAAGTAGAGCCTTTCGGTAATACAGGTGCAGGTGTTGTCTCACGAGGCAAGACTCGATTACACTGGAAGATCAAGTAGTGGTCCACGGGTAAGAGTTCTTCCTTCTCCCACGAGTCTAGGAGCCATGAAAGTTTAACAACTTTGACTATGTCTGTCCCAAATTCGGTTTGTTCTTTGACTCTCCTCCGCTTGGGATCTGGGCTACCGCCCGAGTCATCCGACACAGCTGGAGAATCAACTTGATGGCTCTCCGTTTGAGGTTCCTTTACAGAGGCAAACTCGAATTTTGCCCTTCTCAGCTCAAACTCGGCGCGTCTTTGCTGCGATATCTTTCCGAGCACGATCTCGGCCTCATTGATGTCATACGTCAATGTTGGAATTCGATCTTCGAGCTCGTGCAGTTCTTCAGGTTTTAAATGTGTTGGGAGGAGAAAAATCCGCGGAAGGTTATCGAGCCTCATCACGGCAACCTTCCGGCAAAGGTGCTCCAGCCTCTGGTGCGGATGGAGAGGACTCTGGCTATTCGTGGAATATCAAGGCTGTGGTGGCTGACGTGAGTCTCATAACTGCACGCGCCTGGCTGATTGAAGTAGATAATACAGGAAATAGGACATGAATTGTAAGTTCTGTTCTTCGGATATGAGTTGTCTTGCTTTTCTTCATACAGTAGTGGCGGCCAAAGAAGCAACTCGTTTAGTATTGAATGACGTCGAGATGGACAAATCGTGAGGGCGTTGCTAAGGTAGCTTAAAGTACTATGTAAGATAATGTAGAGAGGGAATGGCTTCATTGATGCGGGAAAGGACTCCGTCTCAATTTTATCCATGTCAGCCACGGCTACCTACCTAGTCGCATACCTTATGCCCATAGTTCCTTCTGCAGGCTTAATATGCAATCTTCAACTTCCATTTTATGCTGTCACGGCTGGAAGGCATCGCCTTAGGTGTAGGAGGTAAGCGACGGATGGGATTCCAATTCTTTATTATTTTGTCAGAGCGAGCAGATGGAGTGAGTGACCAAGACCAGCAAGAAGCTTTTGATATTGTGCACTTTCTGGTTCAAGATCAGATAGAGCCTTTGGAGGCAATACTATGGATTTGATCTTGCTTACAGCTGTTTCGTTTCCTAGTGTAGTTATACCATTAAACCTTGATGCCCCGCGAGTCAAGTGTAAGTTGACATTGGTATCTTTGTACTGTGTAGGGTAGTCTAGATTGTCGACAATTCTGGATCCATCCATGGCTCATGGGGCTTGAACTCTGCGAATCTCATTTGGGGAAGTGTGAGGAGTTAGCGCATCGAGGTTCGTTGATTGCTGACCTACCTATGAAGAAGATGGTACATTACGACAAGGACGTTGGGCTTCTGCCGTAATTGTTGTATGAGATTCATAAGTAAGGTGTTCAGCTCAAGATTGCTGAGGATGTGTATTTATTTCGCAACCTCTTATAACGGCTACGAGCGTTTTCATCGTAATTGACTTTTAAGGGATATCTGCTACAGATCTAGCGGCGGCGGAGCCGGCCATTTAAGCTCCGATCGGCCCATGCAATAGGTACCTTAGTAGCCTGTAGCCAGTGATTGGGGTCTCTTGTAGAGGACATCAATCTCAGAACCGCAAACCGCAATTGCCTACTTTGCACCTTTTCTTCTATTCTCCAGCTTCTCCTTCTTCTTTCAACCGCTTCTCTTTCATCAGCGCGTTCTTTGTCTTGCTTGATCTATTCCTCAGAACATACCTAAACTTACTTCCCACCCACCATCCTTAGTCATATACACACTTTCTCCAATACTTTAGGCACCTCAGATCTTGACAGGCCATGGATCTCGATATTGAGATGGACGATGCCGTCGACACGGTTCACGACGCACCTATTCTCGACATCGGCCGTGACGATATTCTCGTAAGCTTGACTGACAGTCAGACTGCTGCCATCCGAAATTGACTTCCCTTTCAGCAACCTGACGAGCCTGAAGAGCCTGGCGAGGTGGCTGAAGATGAACCTCCCACCGACGACTCAAAGACCCTCATCCCGACAAAAATCCACATCAAGGGTGTTGACTCTCTACACACAACCGATATCAAAGCCTACGTCAAGGCTCACTTCGGCGATGTCGACAGGATCGAGTGGATCGACGATTCTTCCGCCAATCTCCTCTTTCCTTCTGAACCCACGGCGCGCGATGCAATTGTTGCCCTGAGCTCTGTTCCTGTCGCAGATGCCACAGCATTGGCAATTGGAGAAACTCTGCCTGCGAAGCCTTTTGAAGAGAAGCCAGAGATTTCTCTCCAGGTGAGATTCGCAGTACAAAGCGACAAAAAAGAGGTTGGCGCTGCCTTGCGCAGCCGCTATTATCTCCTTCATCCTGAGCATGACCCCGAGGAGCGACGACGCAGAAATCAGGAAAACCGGTCAAGATACAGGGATCGTGACGATGGCTATCATAGGGGTGGCGAGGGCCGGCGACGACGCGCCTCTGACGACGACGTTGAGACTTTCGAGGCCAGCATGTACGATGATGCGCCCCGCCCAACACGGAGAAGACGCGACTCAGACATAGAGGAACGGCCACGCTCATATGCCCGCGAGAATCAAGGCAAGGAATTGTTTTCAGGCCGGAAAACTCATCGCGACCGATCTGCATCTCCCAGGCGCGATAACGATGGCGATGATCTAATGGGCGAGAGGGCTAGCTCATCTGCGAACAGAGCGCGAGCGCGGGACCTCAAGGATCGCATATCAGGTAGTAACAATTCCAAGGAGTTGTTCCCGACCAAGAAGTCGATCAAGCAGTTTGGTGGAGGAAACTTGGATACCCTCGAGCGAGCGATAGGATCAGCCCGCCTCAAGGATGAGGATCGCCCCAAGATTGTTTCCGTGCCCAGTGCACGAGGCGATGGCAACTCATTCAACATCCGCGGCATGGCGAGCCAGCAAGGGAGTGGGGAGGGTTTTGCGATTAAGGGCGCTGCTTCAGCTAACGCGCGCGAACTATTCCCTACTAAGCTTGGCAGCAACAATACTGGCAAGGAGCTGTTCGGAGGAGGGAGATCGAAGCAACGACAGAAGGCCGAGGACCTTTTCTCCTAAATGGGGACCCCATCGAAACATGGTAGCAACGGCCAAACTGGGTTAAACAATACGGACGCATAAGTGATGGGTGCTGGTGACTATATATATGGTTTTGTAACGATACCAAGGCGCAATCAAACAAATACATTATGGGCTCTTTCATCTACAGTTTATACATGTGAATTCCAAACTGATGTCATATAACGATGCTAGACTGGAACTTATTCGTCTACAGATGCTATGCTGCGCTGCCGATTCCTACCACCACTTCTCAAGCATAACTTTGTTCTTGTCCATCCCCCAATCTCCTGTTAAGCCATCAACTATTTCATCCGTCATCGTCGCGGGGCCACAGACATATACCACACTATTGCTCTTCTCACCCACAGCCTCCTTCACATCTTCAAATGTGAATCTCCTTCCATAAACATCAAGTTCACGGCTCTCGACTTGCCCTTCATATATCCCCGTAGTAAACATTTTCAAATCACCAATAAGCTGTTTTCCCGTAAACCATTTTCTGATTCTGTCCAGAAAAAGAACATCCCTGAGACCCTGCGCAGGTAACTTGCTAGCGTAGAGAACCTTGACCTCAAGGTTGTATCCCTCTTCAGCTATATGTCCCATCATACTGACGAGTGGGTTGATCCCCACGCCGCCCGCCACAAACACTACATGGCTTATGTCGTTGACGGGTATCTGAGGTGGTGGGAAGACAAAGCTTCCCCCAACACGCACCTGTAGCTTCGAACCAGTAATGTTAGACGGCGACTGCCAGAGCCATGCCGCTGGAGGGTTATCTGGAGATTCTTGTACTGCTAACTCTAGGTAAGGAGACCTGGGATCGGCAGCCGCGCGAGGTGTAGATGTGAGTGTGAAGCCGCCTGGTTTAGGGTTCCCTGGGATGTATGTATCGAGCCATTGACCGGCCAAGAACTAAAAATTGTCAGCATTCACCCTAGCAAAAGGACTGCAATGAATATGGTGTATGCTGTGTGTACCTTGATTGGCCCTGATTCGAGTTTGAGACGATATAACTTAATTCGCTCATTCACCTGATCTATACGCTCGAGTCTTACATCCAGAAGACTCTGGTTCACCGAATATTAGCCAATGCTATATATACAATGGACTTGATCAATATGGGCCAACCTCATCTCGTGGCTCCTGGGCTGTCCTTTCTAGATGCCCACTGCGTTGAGTCGACATGGCTTTTGATCTCTCGCAAAAGGCTATAGGGTTTATGGCAGCAAGACCCAATCTTCGACCCGATGAAAAGACACAAGGACTAGAGGTTGTAAGTTTAAGAGGCATGAATTCACATAAAACTGTCCCGGGGTGATTATAGCCAATGGCTTCATGTTAGCATCCATGTGTATGTTATACATTAGTAGATAGTGGGTGGGGTGAATGGACTACCTAGTAGGTACCATTGGCATCAACTCATAAACGCTGAGTCAGACGACAACTTACCGGGTCTACGAGTTCACACCTACATCTTCTCGGAGGCAACGAAGATGATATTGCACGCTTCGGCAAATCTGATTATTGCATGACATTTTGTTGCAAAAGAACAATGCTTTACCATCCGTTTTAGAATTCTATCTTCTCCAAGTCCAGCTCCTGTAGCCCATAACCTCGAGTTACATTACCTTCCCAAAGGCACCATCTGCCTCTTGATCCCGTAAATCTTCATACCGAACATATCTAGGACGACTCTGTCCAGTTGACTTGATCCATGACCTGTCCAGCAGTTGGGTGCGTGTATCCAATCCTCAATCGCAGACGCAGAGGCTAAAACATTTGTTAGTATATCAAATTCTTTTGCCAGGAATTGGGAATGGCACTTACACCCTTGCATCCGGACACTCGCATCATCTGGCTGGCTTCAGCTCCAGGTCCGAGGTCCGATGAAGAGATGCTCAGCAGCTGCAGCTTCTGAGACTTGGGAACGGCAGCTTGTAGGGATACATTGGACAGATTCACTGAACCAGAAGTGTTGACGAACTTGGCGGTGGCTTGAATCATACCCTCCGCGTTGCGTTGGATCTGAAATGTCACATTAAGGTCATTTGCGTTATAGCAGGGAATACCAGCAGGTGCCTGAGGCTGAGGTGCTGACGACACGGGAGACATGAGATCCAGGTTCGATGAAGGTGGGGCAGGAGAAGCTGTAGATGGCACAGGGGCGGAGCCAAATAGGTCCATGATATTCGAGACATTGGATTGCTGAGGAGGTGGCGAGGAGGCAGATGGGGGAGGAGAAGAGGTGCCACCTAGGATATCGGCGAGGAGATCAGTGTTGGTCGTTGAGGGAGCAGCTGGTGACGCAGCAGGCGCGTCCATAATATCCAGGAGATCTTGTTCTGTCGGCTTGATGACTCTTGACTTCCTGTTGGCGGTCTTCTTCTTTGTAGGAGCTTGTCCAAGAACACGAGACTCCTCCTTGATCTGAGGAATAGGCATCTTCTCGAGCACTCCACGTCGGACCTGGTCGAAACTGAAGAGGTTGCCATATTCGACGACTCGCTGTTGAATCTCGATATCGAGGCTGGTCTGGTGATATTGCAGGATCCTTCGGATCTTCTCAATCTGAGCTGGATCGGAGAAGCGGGTTGTTAACTTCATCAAGGCTGTCACAATGTACTCTGTGGATACTTGTGTGGCGTATGCACTGTTAAGTATCAAGGAGAACAAGTCAACAACCTCATGCTCCTTAACCTCCTGGACAAGCTCCTCTTCCTCATATTGTCCTCCCTTGAGCAAAGCGTCTGCATATTCGCCGATACACCAAGCACCAGCTTGCGTCAGACTCTCCTGAGTAATGTCTTTCTTGAGGTTGATATAGAGTTTTTGAACCGCATAAGTTTGAAGCTCAGGGGTAGTAGCGACGAGGCGAACAAATGACGATAGGATCTGCTCCTTGACGTAGTTACCGGCAAGAGACAGAACTCGGAGCATTGTATCGAAATGCCATCGTTTGTTAGGCGCAAACTTGTCAGCGGCGATACCTATTTGGCTGGTCATTGTTGGCTTAAACTCATTATCGGCAACCTCCAAGAAAGCAAGAAGCTCCCGAATCAACACTCGAACATTGCTCTCGTTAATCAAGGTAAAGCTCAGGTCCAGAGCTCGGCGGCGAATACTAATATCAGGGTCTCTCAAACATTCCAGGATGGTGTTTCGATGTCTCTGCACAGCATTGGGCTCGATGGCGACAACCTTGATCAGGGTGTTGAGAGCCACGTATCGGATGTTGTTATCGCGGTTGGTGAGGAACTTGCCTAGAATGTTGACACCGAGCACCCTCAATCCAGAATCGGCCTCGATGTCGAGAATCGTGCGCACAGCTTCGTACAAGATGGAATTCCCGACATTCTTGGATGATTCGGTGTTGGTAGCAACCTGGGCAAGGATATCGTTGATCTGCTCGCTGGTCTCTGCATCACCCACAGCCAGGACTCGCAGCAGGTGGAGGATCTTGACCTGCAGGAATGGGTCGGTAATACCAGTAACGTCATGCTCGGGTGCGTAACCTGAAGTAGCGAGCCCTTTCAGAGTTCTAACAAGCCCCGGGACAAAAGACCTGAATTTGTCAACAATTCCTTCTTCTCCGCCCTCCTCCTCGTCTGCCTCACAGAGGCTTGTCACCAGAGTAAGACCGCAGAGCAAGACGCCGTGATTTCTGTCGGATAGAAGCTGTGTAGCCTTGTCAATGAAGTGCTCTTGTAGGTCTGGAACCTTTCGACATATGCGCATTGCACACAGAGCCGCCTTTCTTCGAATATATGGGTTGGCTGTGGCTACGAGGGTCTCGATTTCGGGGAAGAGATCTCGTGACATCTCAATCGAGGCGATGTTTCCTAGTGTACAGAGAGCAAGTCCAACGACATATTGATTGGAATGTCCGAGATCGCTAAACCAAAGTCAGCAACCAAATGTTGGATTGGAAGGGCGTTGGGAGAAGTGTACTTTTTGAGCGAGTTGGTAACCAATGTCAAGACTTCTTGATTTTCATCCAACAACAAACTTGTAGCCAGGTGTCCCAGACGTTTATCGGCGAATCGAGGGGAGGCGAGAAGCTTCAAGCATTCGATCTGTCCAAAATGGGTTCGCTCTCCAAGGGTGAACAGGTAGAGTAACTTTGCGACATTGTTGCGACTGGCTGTGCATCAGTATCTCCATCCCTCCAATAGTACTGTTGAACCCACCGAATGTTGGGATCGTGGCTCTCTTCACGAAAGCTGGCGCGAATGGCAGCGCTCTCTTTCTGAATGACAGCTCGCTCATCGGCGATCGTCTTGGCCGCACGCACATTTCGAATAAACTGCTTGACTATCCGGAGCAAAAGTAAAGGTAAGCATCTGACTGATCAGATCGCGGAGAATAGCTCGTCGGTGCCGTACGGGAACTCATCTTAGGAGGACAGACCCAGCGGTTGGGCCGTCTGGTCGATGCTTATCCAGGGGTTGTGAGGGAAGCGATGGGGCTCGTCGAAGCTCAATCAGCTCTGGGATAGAGCAATGAGCTGCTGTTTCCTTATATGGGTGTCGAAGCGGAGGAAAGAATAGGGAGGTTTGGTCGGAGCCTACTCAAGGCAGCTGAGTAAAAGAGAAACTGAGTTGCGCCGTCAAGTTACAGGTCAGTGTCAGTGTCAGTGTCAGTGACGGTGTGTGCTGTGCTGTACTTCTGCTTGCGTTGCGGCGGACCCGACACCTTTCAGACGGGACGTGGGGCACAGAGCAGGCCTACGCCGAATTACCTTAGATTTACTTGGCAGTACGTACTGCGTTAGTCATCACTACCTAAATATGAAAAAAGCTTCATTGAATCCGTACTTATGTTAATAAGGCACGAACACAAACATCGAAGAAGGAAGAAAGAAGAAGAAAAGAATGATGATAAGCATACTTATTTTTTTCGTACACGCATGATATTATAACTTTAGGAATACACACAGAAACCGCTCATACAGTGTTTGACTCTTTTCCTTCCCATAGGTACACCCGTCTGCCACAAACAATCTTACTTTACGTCTGGGCGACTTAGAGGGTGTGCTTCCGTGTTCAGCACCCACTCATCCAAGCTGATAACATCGAATTCGCTGAAGATGAGGTAAAAGTACTTGAGAGTCTCTGCCAACCAGAAACTCTCCATACTGTCCATCTTCGTAGGCTCTGCTTTGGTGACATCGTCTATCGCTGAAGCCGCAATCTCAGTTCGTGTCACCTTCTCGATCGTCTCGAACATGGTCCACGCTTTTTCCATCCATTGCGCATCTCCTGTGACGCGATACATGATGAAGATGGACTCAATAGCCTCGGGCCGGAGAATATATCGTCCATCGCTCACGTCAATCATACCTTTAGGGAGGTTGTGCTTCTTGACCACGTCTTGAACTGTGGGTTTCTTCCAGTCTGATCCTCTCAACGGCGGCGCCCTGAAGTCAGGAGCGTGTTGTTCTTCAATGGCCTTGAGCCACCGGTCCTCGTTCCAGGTGCAATCGCTCGAGTCCTTAGCATCGACGCCGCCACACGAGATGAAGTTGAAGATCTCAGGTCCAAGTCCCGACTGCGTAGCCTGATAAGCCCAGATGCATCCATCTGTAAGCTGGGAAGCGATCTCGAGATCTGCGGGGCGATTGAAAATCTTGCTGCCCATTGCTACCATACCGCCAGCGAAGCAGGTCAGATGCTGGCCTCGTGCAACATAGGTGTACTTGGGTTGTTCGCCTGGCAAATCGGTTACCTGATAGTCACCGGAGATGAGGACCGGCTTGTCCGAAGGTGTCAGTGCTCGCTTGAAAAGGTGCTTGATGGCAACAGGAATGAAGTTTTCGTATAGCCGGCGTGGTTGCTCGAGTTGGCCGCCGAGCAGAAGATACCACTTGGGAAGATACTCATACAGCGAGTCAGACATACCACCAAGGGTGAAGTCTGAACCAGCATGGAAGGCTGGCGTATAAGCATCAACCACTACCGGCCACATGCCAGGAAGACGAGTGTTGAGTTGTGTAGATTCAAACTGGTCTCCAATTCTCTTAACAGCGTCATAAAATCTCGGGTTGCCGGTTAACTGAGATAGTTTAGTGAGCTCGAGACTCAAGGAACCCAGTTCAGAAACAAGAGCCTCCCGTGAGGGAGACTGAGCTTGGCCGTAAGCAGATCTAAGAATATTAGTCAAATGTCAATACGTGATTAATGTCGAGGAAAACTCACTTCTTCCATTCCCATCGAGTAACTGGCATATGGTTCGGTGTATCAAAGGCGCACATGAGCAGGTCTCCCAGCTCAATAGCCTTCTTCAAGAGGATAGGATGAGCTCTTCCGCTCAATTCATAAGCCGACAGAAATCCACCAAGATAGCGAATGTTGGTCTCAAAAATGTTGATAGTTGCCATGGGACTTCTGGTGAAATCAATACCGTCTGCAGCGGCAACAGCCTTTGTGAATTCATCCTTCATGTCCATGATCCAAAGGGTATCGAGGGCATCGACCAGAGTGGCAGCCCAACCGCCAAAGGGGTCCTTGGACTTGCCGGTCATCGGGGTAACCTCGTCGTGCATCCAAGCATAATTGGAATATCCGCTCCAGCTGTGCTCGAAGCTCTTCTTGACGGCGGCCAATCGCGACAGTCGCAGCTCCTTGGCCGCGGCGCTCTCGACCGGAGCAGCAGCCTGAATCTTGGGGACCTTGACATCTCCGGTGATCTTTGGCAAGGCAGCTAGTTTCTCCTTGGGAATAGGATATTTAGGTAATCTTCGCGTCCAAGCTGTGGCGCCCTTTCCAGCAAGAGGGTCTCCATTACCAAACAGCTTGAAGCCAGAGTCTGAATTTGACCAGTACCAAAAGCACAAGATCCAGATGAAGGCGACACCAATCCAGAGACGGCCTCGCCGTAGGGGACCTGCCATTGTGTAGATGGGTAATTAGTGGACTGCTAATAAGCAGTACAGGGTCTAGGTGAGAGAAGATAGTGAGCCGTGATCTGGGACCTCACATCGCAGGCCCAGGATGGGGAAAAGGCTGAGGCAAGTCCAAAGGCGTTGATGATGGAGCTGTCAAAAAGATTGGTGATGTGTCTCGACTCGAGGGGGGACCAACAGCAAGTCTCATCCAAGCCCGAGGCCGAGCCTAGACACGTCCCGTCTTATTAGAGCGAGAGGTAGGTATGAGTACCTCAGGCTACCTTAGTAGATACTAGGCGCCTACGGATAAGAATCGAAGGGACAGGACGGAACCGGGGGTAGCAGAAAAAGGGCAAATGGCTCTGATTCTTAGTCGAGAAATAAACCCTCAATCTTCAGCGCATGAATGTCTGAAATCAGTGTCAGCGTCAGTGTTAATGTATGTGTGTGGCTGAGAACTGTCTCGTCTCTTCTGTCCAGTTGAAAATACGACATAAAATTGCGGCGGGCGGTCTACGTCCACAATCACTAGCCTACTAACACGTGAAGGAATGCGCCGTACGAATAGTAACTAGTGATGAATCCTGCGAGTGCGGCATCTGACATCCTGTACGTAAGGTAGTCTCTAGGTACATAATACATTGCATTACAGTCAGTTAGGTAGATTGGGTTACTGGTATGGATGGCGGCAGCAGGGTCCTTTTCCTACTACGTACTTGTAATTACCTAGGTACCTAGGTTACTGTGCCTGTAAATGCTTCCCTTGCTTGGCATTCATCCTTCAACACCTTAAATTGGACAGAATCGTTGTCAATGCGGTTTCACGTAGCACGAACATTGTGTCATCAACTCTTTTTGGTTCTTTTGCCCTGACTGGCCAACGCCGCATTTCTCTCTCTGTCAAGCCCTCTCGAACCATTCCTTAGTAACTAACTAAATGGGACAAGACATCTCGAGACTTTAGAGAAAATCAGCTCGTACTCCTGTGGAGTCAAACCTAGCAGCTCCCTTGCAATAATTAGACGATGTGGCATAGCCATGCACATGTAAGCTAAGCTGACCCGGCTGCCTTCTCCGACTGGTCTACGGATAGCTAACTAAATATTTGGGCTTCGGTTCTTTGGGGCCTTATATCAGCCGTGAGCCACTTATATCCAGCAAGCTTTCAAGGGTTGGCTCCTTCAACAAAGGAGTTCCCATGAACGGATCCTCCCCCTGAACAGCAAGATCAAGAGGGTAGCTCGAGTTTGACCATTCATGGAGAGGGAGCATGCATGTCAATCGTGTTTTTATAGTTTCGGTAGTCATATTTATGTAGTCCAAAGAGGCTGGACATACATGCTTTGAGCCTTTGAGGCCCTGGAAGCAGATACCTGCCCTTACAGGCATTATACTCGATAAGCCACGCTTCCAGGCTCCCGCCCCGTGGGCTGTAGGGCTGATTGTGCTTCCATGTCATGGCCCAGCGTGAAAATTGGCTCCAACGGCGGACACGTTTTCCAGACCGCCCGTCGCCGGGTCGTTGCCCCTCATCAAAGCCATTGGATGGCAGGCCATCAGTTGATGCAGACTGGCTGGCTATGATAACAATCACAAATTTGAGAACAGCACATATACGGGCACGAATATGCAGTTTGCGGGCCAGATGGAAAATTGCTCAGTTGTTGAAGCCATGTAGGCAGATTCTGTGACACAACAGCCACAGGGATAGCAAGTAACACGGGAAGCAAGCCGATTACCCTCCACAACTTCAGTCCAACCAGTCCCAGATGCCCTTCGTTTCGCTTGCAGTTTTGCCACTAAGTAAAGAAGATTCAACCAGTTCCCTCCTCATGCCATGCGTGTTCGTTACTCATCGACTAGCGAGAGATAGCAGGACCGAAGGTTTGGTCGATGAGGTATCAGAATATTGTCTCTTATTTTTGCATCATGAGCTGGACGAACTCGTTGTCTATAGTCTTGTCAGTAATTTGCCGTTGGTATTATATATCTGATATCAAGCAACTCACAGTCGATTCGGCCATCGCCGTCCTGGTCAGCCTCTCGGATCATCTCATCAACCTCATCATCAGTGAGCTTCTCACCAATGGAGGTCATGACATGTCGAAGCTCAGCAGCAGAAATGAAACCGTTGTTGTCACGATCGAACACCTTGAAAGCCTCACGGATCTCCTCCTCGGAGTCGGTATCCTTCATCTTGCGCGCCATCATGGTGAGGAACTCTTTACCCAATGGTTAGTACTCGACCGTCCTCTAATTGTCTTGGAATACTACGAACCAGGAAAGTCGATGGTGCCGTTGTTGTCGGCGTCAACCTCGTTGATCATGTCCTGAAGCTCAGACTCGGAGGGGTTCTGGCCGAGAGAGCGCATAACGGTACCGAGCTCCTTGGTGGTAATCTGGCCTAGAGCGAGGCGTTTAGCTCATGTTTTCGATTTAAGAATATCGCATAGACAGAGATGTGGAGGATTATAGTGGTCTGATGCATGCTTTGTTGGATCGATTTGGGTTTCGCACGGGGCCAACGGAGAAACATCGCGGGAAGGGGAGCATCACTCACCATCGCCATCCTTGTCCTACATAAAGAGGTTAGCGACAGCTTCTCACAAGACCCGGCTAGGCAAGGCGGCGAAACAAAGGGGATAGCTTACAAAGAGAGAGAAGGCCTCCTTGAACTCGGAGACTTGCTCTTCAGTAAGTGAGTCGGCCTATGGAAATAAAGTTGTCAGTCCAAACTCTCGAACGGCATCACCAGAGCATCAGCTGCAGCCCCTCTCAACAGAGCCGCGGGGTCAATGTCCATTGGCGATACCGCCAGAAGATAAGGCGGTAAAGCAAATGCTGATTGATGGGTAGGTCGCGCAACCAAGCAACGGACAGGTCATGCTCACCATGATGGATGTATGTGGTAGCAACGGTTGTGATAGTAAAAAAGGTGGATGTCGATCGCACGAGAAGGAAGAAAGATGACTTGGGCAAGTTCTGAGGTCGCGGGGTCTTGAGCCAAGAGTGTCGGACCTTTTCGTTTCACGGGTTTGGTTGGAGCTTTCGTGGGGAGACCCAAAGGTCAGGGGAAAGTCGGTACCTAAGGCAGGAAAATGGGACATGCACTAGGTACCTAACAAAGGAGAGACAACCTAATGCACTGTGTTTTGGATGTTCAGGGGGCTGATGATCCTGAAATTAGGGGAGGGAACTCGTCATGGCAGCTCAAGCACACTGTGCGGTTTGTCCTGGAGTGATGCTTCGACTGCGGGGAGCGAGCGGTCTTTGTTGAAGACTTGTTAGGAAAAGGGAGATAGGAGCTGATAATTTGCATATGTACTTTCTGTAGTTTATCAAGTGACTATCACAAGCATTTCGAGTAAAAAGTCAAGCTTGACATCCTGGATCCCGTTAAACAGCTTGATTCTGAGTAATAGATAAGGTAGTGCAATACTGCGATAAGACAAGAGCTCTGTTCTTTAGTGGAGGCAATGTGCCCGAACACATGCCGTGCGTGAGTGAGCCTGTGAGGTGACTGGTGAACCTAAAAGGTCCAGTACTAAACAGAGCTAGTTAGAAGGGTTAACTCTCCCCTGTCATTTTAGCCAACGCAAGTGGTCCAGTGTCGTAATGCCTTCAGCCGAAGCCAGCTATCAGCCTCAACCCGCATCTCGACTCTATTCGCGATCTTCTCACTCATGACGACAATACCTTCCTCACCTCTCGTCCTATGACGTTCACACTCGCGATTCCACGTAGTCGAAACCCTCATTCTAGTATCGCGCCTGACGATAGCTTCAGTCCCTAATTTGCGTCCGCCATGTGGCGAGACCGCACGAACCTGTAAGACGCCCATTGTTACCTGTCATTGTCCATGGCTGTCAGCTTCGCCTCCACATAACGAGCCTATATATGCTGATGCAGTTTGCAAATAAAGATATATCTCCTACCGGCAGTCTTACGCGCATCACCCTACACAGCGAAGACCTTATGGACCCGGCGCCCTTGCTTCTGGCCCCCTTGCCGACACCTATACTAGCAGCTATGCGAACGACGATCGTCGCGGCCTTCTATCGGCCGGCGCGTTTGAGGACGATGGCGATGCCGTGATTGAGATGGATTTACTGCCCCCTCGATGGGCTGATGTTTCGGATGAGATCACAGAGTTGCTTGCCAATATCGCGACAAAGGGCCAGAGCTTGGAGAAGCTACACCAAAAGCATGTGCTACCTGGTTTCAATGATGAAGACGCTAAAAGGGCCGAGGAAGCGCAAATAGAGAAGCTTACACAAGAGATCACCAAGGGTTTTCATGACTGCCATCGCTGCATTCAAAGAATCGAACAAATGGTGCGGGAATCGCAGCACGCAGGTACCATCACAAGGGCAGAGGAGACCATGGCCAAGAACATACAAATTTCGCTGGCTGCTCGAGTTCAAGATGCAAGCGCTAGCTTCAGAAAGAAACAGAGTGCTTATCTAAAAAGTTGGTGACCCCCCTCCGCTTCTTCCCGGCATCTTCTAACTTGGACTCACAGAGCTTCGTGGCATGGGTGGCTTTGGCGGGTTGAGTCCTGGCGAGAGATCTAGTACACCACAGCCAGGTTCCTATCTCGACCCATCTCTTCAAGAATCTGACGCAGATCGATCTTTTTCACAATCGACACTCCAAGCAACCCAGCAGCAAAGAGTGCTCCATTCTAATGATGCTGCGATTGCTCAACGCGAACGAGAGATTGAAGATATTGCCCAAGGTATTATCGAACTGTCTGACCTCTTTCGAGATCTCCAGAACATGGTCATTGACCAGGGCACAATGCTGGATCGTATCGACTATAATGTTGAGCGCATGAACACTGATGTCAAAGCGGCTGATAAGGAGCTAGTTGTAGCTTCTGGCTACCAGCGGAGGACGACCAAGCGCAAGATCATTCTCCTCCTCATTCTAATAATCTTTGGCATGATCATTCTGTTAGTGATTAAACCCAAGAAGCATGAGTAGAGGCGTTTTTCATAGCAGTCTCAGGGATACCCGCTGTCTCCCTTGACATATCCCGGGGCGGGCATTGAGAGGCAGCAACTATTAAACACATGTACCAATACAATGTAAAGCAAGCAATGGGACATGTCACTGATGTGTTTGGAGTCACGGTTTTCTGTTCAATTTTTTTTATATTTATTATTCTATTTAGAACCAGCCTTTCTCTTTGGTACTCGTGGCGTGTGGTTCAGAAGAAATGCAATCATCGTTATCATAACTTTTTTCAAAAAGCCTAGGATAGCTCTTCCATAACTTAGGTTTTTGCTTCTCGATCTCCGACGCCAATTGCGCCTCACTGGGGAGAATCTGAGAGCCCCAGGCGCCTTCCACCAGTTGCTTCATGTTCGCTGGAGAGAGCTCTCTATCATCTCTCTCCCTAGCCCTGGGTCTCATGGGCAATTGAGCCACCGCGAGACGATATATCACTGTACTTCGCACTATTTGGGGATCAACGTAGACGCCCTTGTCTCTCAGCACAGCCAGCAAGCGAACACCACAAGCCAAGTCAAAGTCTGCGATGCCCACTGGCTTGACATTTACGAGAGAAGGTGGGATAGGCCGTTGCGCCAAGTTCTGATCAAAGCCCCATCGAATGATGGAGCGCTGTAGACTGACATCGAAAATCTTCTGTATGGGGTGCTGTCTGTTCGTGAATGGCAGATCTGCTGGTATGCGGAGTTCGTGGTTGGGATCGTTTCGATTCTTCGAACGTTTGTGATGTTTCTGCTTTGGATTTGTCTCGTTATGGCATGGGCCTATTTCGGCTCTCCAGAACTCCTCCTTAAAATGGCTCCTTTTCTTCTTCCCATCGGCGAAGGAATAGTATTCAGACCAGGTCTCTGACTCACTGTCCAACTCTTCGGCTTTTATATTAGGGTTGGGTGGCTGGTCCTGCCGATGCACGGGTATCAACCCCCCTGGCTCAGGCCTATAGAGTTCACATATCCCATAACTTAGGCCTTCTAGATCATTGAAGCGTCCCAGGCGTCCGAGGTTATAGAGCAATATCTGCCAGTATCGAACAGGAACGGCAACCCCATGTCGTGCCACTCTCAACGAGAGGTGAATAGCTCGGTCAAGCAGCTGTGGTCTGTTGAGCTTTGGATGGTAACCTATATCTTCGAAGATATGGTTTAGGAGTGCTTTCGAGTTCTCCCGCTCCATGCTTACATCCAAGCTTTCCATCTTATCGACAACATTTCTGACTTTCGCAAAACGCTTCATGGACAGGGCCATACTCAGGTGCTTATTGAGATCCTTGTATATGATGCTGTCCTTACTTGGCCCTGGAGTAGCTGTCACGCCTTCAACCTCTTGGAGTAATCGCTCCAATCCCCAATCTTGTCGTTGAGCGGAAGATGCAAGTAGCATTGACCGCGTCTCCGGATTCCCAAACTCTTCTGGGTGTATATCGCAGTGTAGAAGGGTTCTGAGCAAGTCGTCCTCACCTCGTTCCGCGAAGGAGATGATTGCATCGCAATAGGCTCCAGATCTTATTCCGATCCCTAACTTTCGGAGCTGTGTCAGCCGATCAGCAACTCCGCGAGCGTCATCTTCTCTCAGCGCAATGGATTGCAGCGAATGATAGCTAATTGTGCGGAGGCCAATCTTATGCATCAGGTTGATCGCAAACTCTGGAGAAGTCCAAGAGCTGGCCAACCATCGTGCTGTAAACCTGTCGCTGAAAAAACTACTGTTTGTTTCCAACTGGGTATCCTTTTGTACATCGGTACGAACGCCATCACCAATGCTGGTGTCTCCATTGAGTACCGCCAGCTCTTCCTTCGTGAGCTGGATTGCGGGAAAATAGCGAGAAAAGAAATCCAAGAAAGGAATGGACTTGGGTGAATTGGGATGGTCATTGAAAAGATTGAACCTTTTTCTCCAGACACGCGCGGCATGTGACTGGCCACTTTCAAAGAGAGCCGGCACAACATAGTCGTACAACTCACGGTATGGACTGAAAACGTATATCTTGGTCAAAGTACTCTGGAGCTTGGGAGTGAAGTCGATGGCACAACTTGCCAGCAGAGCACCGAAGCTATCCAACTCAGGACGGAACAAGGGCATGAGTTTGAAATGCCAGGCCAATGCATTCTCATAATCAGCGTGAGCTAAATAGAAATGAATCACTTTCAGGTATAGTTCAGGCCAATTGAAGTCGTGAGTTTCTAGCAGTTGTCCTGCGACCTTGAAAAGCTCTTCCATCCGGTCAGAGTTTGCCAACGCTGCCTCCAAGATGTTATCACGCAGAAAAAAAGCTCCAGTTTTGGTTAAGAGATAAGATTGATCTCTGTCCCGGAGCTCCAGAAGCGTCTCCCATGTTCCTTGGTCTCCGCGATCCTGACGGCTCGATAAAATGTGACACTCCCAAAAGTATATGGCTTCCAAATCAGACTTCTGGCCCGAGGGGGTATCTTTTTTGCTTCCACGCAGGCGAATGCCCAGCGGGAAGGGTAATTCGGATTTTGGCGGCCACTGTGCAGTCTCTTGTTGAAGATTATGCTGTCTCGGCCCACCCCCAGCTTCTTGGCCAGAAATCAGCCTAGCATCCTTTTCGTGTATTCTCGTAGGTTCTAGTGCCAATTCTGCATTATATAGAGATCTGTGTCGTGTGAGTGTCCTGATGTATCGAGTATATGTGGATTGGCGGAGTCGAAACTGTATAGGGATTCGATGCATGACTGGGTAAATTCACCAGCATTAGCTGGTCTCGTAACATCGCCTCGGTCGTAGTCGAGAAGATATTAGTAAAATCATCGAGACTGTCTTATGGCCGAAACTTTGAGATCTTCCAAAATGTCCTTCATCATAACTCCGAATCTTTTGGGGTTTGCGCATCATAACCTCAGAGCACTTTACAGGGGGCGCACTCCATGACACGTGCCCACCCACCAACGGAAACGTCAAGAGCTCTGCTGAGTCATACTCTTACCCGGCTCCCAATCAAGTTATGGCCTCATTTCTTTACCCGAACTTCGACATCCTCCGTTCACCAACTCAACCACCCCACACGAAACCAACCTTCGAAGCTTCCCAGAACTCTCATTAATCGACTTCAAAATGCCGTACGTACAATTGAGTCTCGGCCGATTCTCGCGATAGCCTTGGCCACTTTCCCCGACATCAATGGCTCATCGCGAGCTCCGGACACTGCAAGATATAACATCATACGAGAACCCGTCACTGACGCCCATCCAGTCTTGTCAACGCCAAGAACCCCGTTCCCCAGTACCAGCGATTCTACCAGAACGCTTACAAGAACCACACCCGTCTTTGGAAGATTGTACGACCAAATTGATTGTTTACCCTGCCTTTACTATCCAGCTGACCGATATGACAGGGCCCTCGCAGCCGTATCCTCATGACTCCCTACCTCATTCTTCTCTGGGGTACCCTCGGCGGTAAGTAAATCGAAGGTTTCGGTCGGATGGAGGTCAATTTGAACTTGCATGCTGACAGGTACAGCCTCCTTCTATGGTGCCGGTCGCAAGGTCCTTGGCTACAACTCTTACTTCGGAAACTAAGCAGTGGGAATCGCATGGTGGGGGATACAACTTGCTTACGACGGAAGGTCAACGTGATTAGTAGATTGAGTCAATAGACGGAGATGAGCCCAATGTGAGATCGTTACAGTCGTTAATGTGCATTTTGGAGACCGATACCTGTTGTCAAATCGCGTCCTCTATTCACACGTCATTGCCATTAAACCCGGACTCCCGAAACTTTAGAATACATGAAGAACTCAAGAAAGTTGCATGCCTCAAAAAGCAGCGTCTAGCGCGCACTGCAGCAGACCTGCGACTCTCCATCCACGGACGGTTGAGTAAAAATCCAATCAGGCTTGCTCTAATAGCCTGTGGCGCCAGGTGCCTTTTCGTCCTTTCGTAGGCTGACTAGCAACTCTCGGAATCGCTCCTTGCCAGATCCAGAGGCACCTCCCTTGGCACCCTTGCCGCTGACATCCACCAACTTGGCAATTCGATCCCAGCTGGTGCCACCAGAGACGGTGTCCTCTCGGCTTGCCAAGAACTCTTCGGCTTCCTTTCGTGTCTGCGCGATGCCCTTCTCCTTCTTGTTGTTGTAGTTCTCGTAGAAGTCATCGATGTTCTGCTGTGCCTCCTTGATGGTCTCTTCTCGCTGCGCAGCGAATTGTTCGGCGCGCTTGGCAATCTGGTTGTCACGGCGCTCTCGCCACTCCTTGACGACTTCGGGCTCTTGCTCTTCCTCGGCGAAAGCCTGATACCCGGAGTTGTAGCTCACAGAAGGTCCTCCTGTAATAGCGGTCCCACCGGAGACACCAGTACCCTATTTGTTGATGTCAGCTCCTCAGTTCAAAGTGTCTAGCCAAACAACTCACAACCTCAGGGTTAGTCAGGTCAGGGAACTGAGATTCGAAAGTGGACTGCTCGTTATTACCAGCGCCGCCGAGAAGGTCATCATCGTTACTAGCAAAGGCAGCAGCGTCATCGTTGGTCGCGAACTGGTCTGCATCATCTCCCAGAAGGGCCTTCTCGCGGGCGAGGAAATCGTCGGTTGAGGGCTCAGCAGTAGGGTCCTTGATATCGGTTTGCGCTAGAGATACATCAGTGTCGGATCCGCGCATTTCTTGTGTTGATGCACTTACCCCCGGAATCGAAGTCCTCGAGTGAAGGGAAACGGTCGGCCATTTTGGAAGCGCGGATAACTAAAGATCAATATTGGGTGTGTTAATATCGTAAGGTGCGTAAATTCTATGGGATGAAGTTTGTGGAAATATGAAAAGCTTTCGTTCGGATGCGAGGATTATCAGTATACGCTGTTGCTATGTATGGTCCTCCTATTCAGTTACTGCCAAGTAGTAGGCTATCCTAGCTGATGAGGTGGATTCTGCCGGGCGGTGAGAAACATACAACAGCATGAGCTTGATGGAGTGGGTCTAGTTCATGCACTAAGGCCATGCAAATATGCACTTAGAAGCTATTTCCACTTTATCGGATGTCTCTTTTGGTCGACCTAGCTCTTGGTCTATAAACTCTCCTTGTTTTACCAAAGAAAACATTTCAGTCCATCGCACATTCGAGTTACGTATCATTCTCGTTTTCGCAGCTTTATCTACAGGCGAACTGGATCGTAACAGGATTCGAGTTTGTGTTATTTGTGCGGAAACAAGTTAGCAGAGACTACGAACATTATTCCTGCAAGTAGCTGTAGTAGACGTCGTTTCCACAGTGATACTACGGTAACAGCTACAAACCAGCTTCTAAATAATCGTCGGGACATCTGGTCCATAATCCTGCGCTTGCATTGGCTGTTGAAATTTGCTTCTTCTTGTTTGTTCCTCTCCACGAAAGCACCGTCGCTACCAAGATGGCTTACAACGATGACTCTGTGTTGGCGCGACTCTCGTCGCTCAATGAAAGCCATGATAGCATCGCCACAGCTGCACAATGGATCATGTTCCATCGGTACGGTCTCTCCTCCATGCATCTCAAGAGATATGGCTGACGATTTCAGGCGCCATGCTGAGAGGACTGTACAGCTGTGGATGCAGCGCCTCAAAGACTCTTCCAGCACAAAACGATTAAGTTTGGTTTATCTCGCCAACGGTATGTTTGTTTGTCAGCTGTGATGAGCTTTACTGATCAGAGATTCAGAGGTGGCCCAACAGTCTAAAATCCGACACAAGGACGACTTTATTATCGCCTTCGCACCGGTGATTGCTGAGGCTGTTTCCGTCGCTTACAAGGGAGCACCAGCAGAGCTGCAGGCGAAATTGAAACGTGTTATAGACGTTTGGAGAGATCGCTCGATCTTTGAAGCACCAATCCAATCCGCAATCGATGCCCGCATTGGAGGTGAGTACCTGAACTGGTCCAAAAGGCTGATGACTGACCATTCATTCAGATCTCGACAAGGCCCGGGGTATGTCCAAGCCCGGATTTGGCGGTTCTCCATTCGGTAGTACTAGCACTACTACTTCTATTCCATCGGAATTTGCACCTCTGGTCACTGCTCACCAGAAAGTCAACAAATTGAGCACTCCTCTCAAGGCCACGATCGCATCAGCAGACCAAGAGTATGAGAAGCAAACTGACCCATCTACACCTGTTCCCTCTGCTCCAGTTTATGCAGCTCGGTTGAATGGGCTCCTCAAAACGTTGGCCAACGCCGAGAGTGCAGTTGCCGAGTGTGTCAAAGCAAGAGAAGGCCTTGTTTCCGGTCTAGAATCACTTCTCAACGCTAACCGTGCTGCATTGGAGAACGAGAGGTCTGCTGCGGCTCAACTGACATCCCGAAAGACTGAAATCGAAGACAAGAAGCACCAAGTCGAGGTTGGCATCATGAGAGCACTGGGCCCGGCGGACAGCAATGGTTCTCCAGGACAAGGGGACTCTTCAGTTACGCCCCCAGAGCCAGACAGACCAGAGATTGAGGCATTGACTCCACCGGCATTTGAACCATTCGAAGCACCCACCCCTGAGGCATTGACACCAGAGGGAGAGCCTGTTGCAGCTCCTTCTATGTCTCCGGTCCCTGTCCCTGCTGCTGCTGCTGCTGCTGCTACTACTTCTGAAGATAAAGAAGAAGAAGAAGCACCCTCGTATCAGTCATTGTCAATCTCGGCCAATGGGTCGAATAAGCGCCGCCGTGTCGACACTGAAGAATTTCCTGATCTAGGTGTCGATGATGGCATCGATGCAGACGTTGCTGAAATGTTGAAGGGACAGCCTCAATCATAACCGGATCATATGCTGTCAACAAGTTGGGGGTGATTTGGCTTGTCAGTTTGGGGTTTGCTAATATGCTATGTTTGTGCAAACAGTTCAGGTTGGACTAATAGGTTGCTGGGAACAATCGGTACATTAATACTAGTCTAGTGTTTCATTAAGTATAGTGAATTATTTCTTCTTGTTGAGTAGGTAGGGAGATAGTGTGGGAAGAGGTACCAATACTGGTCGCAGTCTCATGGTAACAGAAGCGTCAAATCTGCTAACCACTATGCAACAAATGTTTGTTGGCCATATAAGAATTGCTACAACTGAGCCTAGATAACTGAGGTACTTCTCTTTCGGTCTGGGTGATTATCAGGTTGAATTCGTCATGGCGCTCATGTTGGATCCGAGAGCATTCGGTCCAGTTCGGATCAATTGAAGCCGTGGTCGCGTAGATCCGAGAACACACACACACACCATCATCTTAACGCAAGGGTCCCACCCAAATTTTTTGTGAGCAACGGATCCATTGACTCGCCTGGGCTGGACTGGACTGGGCTGGGCTGGGCTGTCGCAACTCGGAAGCTGAGAAATGCCGCTACGACAATGACGGCATCACAACCTCGACAACTTTGATTCTTTTCGTGAATGCCAACGTCTCTGTCAGCTTCTCCACTACTGCTCCCTCACGGTTCGAGCCCTCCCGCTGCTTTTCCTTCCAGCGATAACAGTGCCGCTCCTGAATATGCTACGCTGAGTGGGCGCCCGTCTGATCAATTCCTACTACCCTACCGTCATAATGGTCTCGGGAGTAGCACGCCGTGTGCTGCTCCCACGCCTCGCCGAGCCCTCGCAAGTGTCTCTGGCTACGTCGCGATATCAACTAGGAGCTTCTTTCTATAAGTCCGGAGCTCTACCTCTTCAGTCGAGACTTTTCCACGCTTCTAGCACCCGTCAAGCCGCTCTACCTCCGTTCTCAATCGCTACATTCCGGTCATCGGCAAATAACTCTCTACCTCGTAATCAGCTTTCCCTCGCGCACAGTCGGCCCTCCCAGTTTGGTCCCGTTTCGCACGCCTTGCGACAGTTCTCGACGGCACCTCGTCTATCGCAGGAAATACAGACCAAGGTCGAAGAAGGCGCCAAGAAACCTGTCGAACTTGAAGCCAATCGAGCTATTGCCCAAGATGAGCACAAACAAGAGTTTACCAAGAGTGAAAAGGCTGCTCGGGCGGCGCAGGTCAACCTGGCTGCTAAACTCTCCAAGGAGGGAAAGCAAGCTGGTAAAGCTGGTACGGATGAAATCGTGCGACTGATCAAGATTGCTCGCCCTGAAATCCGCTGGCTCGGGATCGCTTTTGTCTTTCTGGTAATATCTTCTAGTGTCACCATGTTGATTCCCTTTTCTGTTGGCCGAATTTTGGATCTTGCTACCAAAGGTGAATCTGAGGATGTCCGTCTTTTTGGCTTGACCATGAACCAGTTCTTCTTTGGTTTGGGGACTGTCTTGACTATTGGAGCTATGGCCAACTTTGGTCGAGTCGTCCTTCTCCGAATTGTCGGCGAGCGCGTGGTCGCAAGACTTCGATCTCAACTTTATCGGCGTACTTATGTCCAGGATGCTGAATTTTTCGATGCAAACCGAGTGGGAGATCTCATTTCACGGCTCAGTTCCGATACAGTTATTGTTGGCAAGTCTGTGACACAGAATCTCAGTGATGGTCTTCGCGCCCTCTTCAGTGGAGGTGCGGGTTTTGCTATCATGGTCTGGACAAGCCCCAAATTGACTGGTCTTTTGCTGCTTATGTTCCCTCCCATCGCAGTTGGAGCCTTCATCTACGGCCGCGCTATTCGAAATGTCAGCAGGTCGATCCAAAAGAACTTGGGTACTCTTACCAAGATCGCTGAGGAACGACTCGGTAACGTTAAGACCAGTCAAGCGTTTGTCGGTGAAGTGCAGGAAATCGGTCGTTACAATAATCAAATCCGGAAGATCTTTGCTCTTGGCAAGAAGGAGTCACTTATTGCTGCCACCTTCTTTGCTTCGACCGGTTGGGCTGGTAACATGACCATTCTCGCGATGCTCATCGTTGGAGGTGGCTTCGTACGCAGCGGGGCCATGTCGCTTGGAGATCTCACCTCATTCATGATGTACACAGCTTTCGCAGGTTCAAGCTTGTTTGGTTTGTCAGGTTTCTACTCAGAGCTCATGAAAGGAGTTGGTGCCGCGAGCCGACTTTTCGAGCTCCAGGACCGCAAACCAGGAATTCCACAAACAGTCGGTGTTCGAGTCAAATCAGCACAGGGCCCCATCAAGTTCACTGATGTCAGCTTCGCTTATCCTACTCGACCTGCTGTCAGAATCTTTAACGGACTGGACTTCGAAATTCCTTCAGGCAGCAATGTCTGTGTTGTTGGCCCATCAGGAGGTGGCAAATCAACAGTAGCATCTTTACTATTACGATTCTACAATCCGACGTCGGGAACTATCACCATCAATGGCCAGGATATTTCTGGAATGAACGTCAAGTCTCTACGAAGGAGGATCGGTATGGTTTCTCAAGAACCTGTTCTCTTCTCTGGAACTATCGCCGAGAACATTGCCTATGGAAAGCCTCAGGCCAGCCGTTTCGATATCATTTCTGCTGCTCGAAGAGCCAACTGTAACTTCATCAGCGATCTGCCTGACGGGTTAGAAACCCAGGTTGGTGCTCGAGGCTCCCAGCTCTCTGGAGGCCAAAAGCAGCGAATCGCCATCGCACGAGCTCTTCTTAAAGATCCTGATATCCTGATTCTCGACGAGGCTACATCAGCGCTAGATGCGGAGTCTGAAACTCTTGTCAATGAGGCTTTGGCTGGCCTCCTACGTGGCCGTAACACCACTATCTCTATCGCCCACCGCCTCTCTACTATCAAAAGATCTGACCAAATCATTGTTCTCAACAGCGAGGGTAAAGTGGCCGAGATCGGTAGCTACAAGCAGCTGGCCTCTGACAAGGACAGCGCATTTAGCAAGCTCATGGAGTGGCAGATGAGTGGCGGTGAGGTTTCCAAGGATGGTGGCTCGACTGCCTCCCGGGCACATATAACGGAGGCCGAGGAGCTCGAGGATGATCTAGAAAGGGACGATGAAGAAGATAGTCTTGAGCACGAGGAAGAGAACAGGGACTCGAAGGATGAGGAGAAGCGTCCTTGAATCCAGTCAGATGGCATAGAGCAGGCAAGCTTCCCCAGAAGATGTAATACGGTCCGGGGGCACAGTTAAGGCGAAAGATTAGACGAATCATGTACATTATATATCCCGATATCTATGTCAGAGTCTCTATGACAGGCAATTGCCCTATCAGCAGCTACAGAGAGAACTCCACTCGACATGCATCTTATTTTCATTGGCGTCGGTCCGGTCTGGTTATTTAATCCCCAAAATGGAAAATACGGGTGGTAGGGGGTATGTACAGCCGTGTATAGAAAAGAATTTCGTTTTTATCAATCTTGTGACACACAAGAATAAGAGGTCTCGTCTCTACCCTATTAAGTACCCAGGTATCAATTATTCCGCTCGCTTCTTTCTGGCCAAAGTTCACATCTACTATAGTCCTTAATCAAAACGAAACCCTATTTGGAGTCGTATGGACTGATAAGAGGCTTCATAGAACTGTTGTGGATCAAATCACCAAACCGAAGCGGCGTTACAAAAAGACAGATAACGAAATACAGGCAATTTCCACAATCGAGCAACTAAAGAAGTAAAACGAAGCCAGAATGTCCTTGTCGCGCCAACCAAGCCTCGTTGAGGTTAGGGAATAGAAACCAATGAGACCGACCAACTCCAGGTTAAGCTCTCGGTAACGGGCTTGTCACATGTGACCCAGACTGGCTCAAAGCATGACCATCTCAATAAGGTCCTGACTGATCTCTTAGTTAAATTTTGTTAATACAAAAGATAATACCTTGACATCTGAATCGAAACCTACAACGACCAAGTTCTTTGTCGCTTACTAATATTCTGTCCTTGGGAATCCTTAAGCATCCATCTTCCTTAAGCGCAATGTCGACCGAGACCGAGGGAACTTTCGAGGTGGCAGATGCCAGCCTCCATACCAAGACCTGGACTGTGAGTATCGGTGGTGATCAGCCTTAATAAGTAAGCAGAGGCTGATGCGTCAACAGCCCGAAGGTCCCATCAAAGCAAATCTGGTGCATGTCCATGGCTTCAGCGATCATGTCAATTGGTACAATGACGTATATCGAATCGTAGCTTCGCATGGCATACAAGTATTTGGCTTCGATCAAAGAGGTTGGGGCCGAAGTGTGAAACAGCCCTCCGACAAGGGAAATACAGGCCCAACATCACGCGTCATTGCAGATATCGCCGCTTTCATTGAGAGCAAATTGCCTTCGGATGTCCCGGTCTTTGTTCTGGGCCACTCTATGGGCGGAGGCGAGGTCATCACACTTGCCGCTGACCCTCAATATGCCAAACTCGTGAGCCAAGTTCGCGGCTGGTTGCTCGAGGCACCGTTCATCGGATTCGCCCCTGAGGAAGTCCCAAGTTCGTTCAAGGTCTTTGCAGGGCGACTAGCTGGTAAAATCCTTCCCAAGTTTCAGCTCAAACACGTACTCGATGTTGCCAACCTGACGCGAAGGCCAGAGGTGGCCAAGGGTTTCAAAGAAGATCCCCTGTGCCACGATACAGGCACACTGGAAGGGTTGGCCTCGCTCCTGGATCGCACAGGCGCTCTTCAGTCAGGTTCCGTCAAGCTGGGTAAAGAGGTCAGGTCGCTTTGGCTTGGCCATGGCGACCACGATAAAGCGTGCAGCTACCAGGCGGCCATAGATTTCGCACAGAAACAAGATATCGAGGACAAGACCGTCAAGACGTACGTGGGGGGTTATCATGCGCTACATGTCGACCTGTGCCAGGAGGAATATGCCAAAGATATCACTGACTGGATCTTGGAAAGGAGCAGCCAAGACCAGAAACCGATCGAGGCCAAGCTATAGAGGAGGATCTGTGGATGCACGGGTATCACTGGTTTCAAGCTCTGTTGGTTTCGAGATGGCCAGTATCGCTCGATATTGCGTAACTGTTTTCGGCTTTTTAACGATAGCGAGACTATGTTAGTCCTATTATATGGATGCTTTGCTCTATGGCTCGCTGTATGTATATCACCCACCGACCACTTATCTCTCGACAGGGCAAATGCAGCTGTACTGTAGCTCGCAACCCAAAGCCAATAGATTGACTTGATTGATCAATAATTTCAGCTTCTCCATGGCATGCGTCGGGGGGTCCAGGCGGACGGACCCATGTTCCGCATCCCAGCTCCGTAGACGCCCGAGAAACAGACGCTCTTAGAGGTTAAAAGCCACGGAACCCCGAAACCAGCTCCAGCCGTTCCCTAGACGTTTCGGGGCCGTGTCTGAACTATAATTCAACGTCTCCCGCACTTGATTTCAAACGTCTGTCTTTCAAGCGCCTTGTGTGAAACTATCGCCAGGGCTCGGAACCTCGCACAATGACCCGGAAAGGATGCTCCGTTGGGCCATTACGGCTCGCGCGGGGAACTCGACTCACTCACACTACCTTAACTAACTTCAGCTGGTCCAGGGCGCCCACTGACCATTGTGCTCTATTGCTGCAGCCAACAGACTCATGTGCTGTAGAGAGCCCGGTAGAATGGATGCACCTCCCGTCCCTTGAGGTACCTACCTATCAGCATCCTTGAAATGGCAATCCAACAACAGACGAGATGTACAATGAAAGACGTTTCCTCAATGTTCCTACCTGAGGTACTCTTTTCCATTGGAGTGAGTCCACGTGGGAAAGATGACTGGTTCAACAGTTAGGTTGACTTCCATTCCGTGGCAACTTATCTAGGTATCCTTTCGCTGTGCTTCTATTACATATCGATACTGATATCATCAACTCGAATTATTTATTGATGCAAGACTGGACGATTGACTTGACCAGGCTTGATCTTCCCGGCGATCACTCTATCTCATGTGTAACTAGCACTAAGTTACTCCGTAACTTGACTGACTCTTTACTATTGAGTTGACTCTGGAAATCACCGCCGCCTGAGGTTTCTTTCTTGCTCTCCCGTCTGCATTGATTGCTTACCCATCAGAACAGCTAGGTAGCCTGCATTATCACCAGCATCGCTATTGCTTATTCAATTCTCTGACACAACCCCATCAAGAGACTGGTCGCCCGAGCTGTCGCCTTCTATCCCTGTTCTTTATCAGTCGTGCATCATGACACTTGATATCAGCAACCACGCCGTCCATCATCCACAAGCAATTCACCTACAACCACTTGAACGTGCCCGCAGCAGTTCACGGCAATCAACCACCCGCAATGGCTCGAGTACAGCTTTCGAGCCTGCGATGGCTGACGAGAATGAGACTATCGCTAGGAACGTATCTCATATGACTGATGTCGAGAGTCAACTCACCGCGACTGGTCGCCTACAAGCCAGCTGCCTCGATCGTGATCCATATGGCCTCTCCCGCGGATACAAGACCGAGTCTGATCTGGAACAGATCAAGGCCAACACTTCACGGAAGCGCGATAGCCTCCCTGGCCGTAAATCTGTTCCCAGCAACATGGGCCCCAAGGCAAAGGCCCGCAAGCTGCAGGGCTTCTACAAAAACCAAAATGCCGCCATTGATCGCATGCTCAAGTCTGTTGAGGAACATCGTGACGAAGCCCGCGACCAGCATGGCGAAGACCAGCTCAAGTTTCGCATTGCTGTCTGGGGCTCTTTTGCGGCCAACGTTGTCTTGTCAGGAGTTCAGCTCTACGCTGCCATCTCTTCAGGATCTCTTTCTCTCTTCACCACCATGGCCGACTCCATATTCGACCCTCTTAGTAACCTCACCCTCATTTTGTCGGCTCGAGCCATTCGCCATGTCGATTCTCGGCGTTTTCCTGCCGGTAAAGCTCGTCTCGAGACTGTCGGCAACATTGTCTTCTGCTTTCTCATGATCGCTGTCTCACTCATTATCATTGCTTTTGCTTGCCAAGAACTATCTAGGGAGGTCCAAGAGAAGGAATTCAAAATTGCTGCCGTTATATCTGTCTGCTGTGCTTTCGCCACCAAGTTCGGGCTCTTTCTCTACTGCTGGGCACTCAAGGACAAGTATAGCCAGATCAACATCCTTTGGCAAGACCACCGCAACGATCTTTTTATCAATGGCTTTGGTATCTTGACTTCATGTGGTGGCGCGAAATTGAAATGGTGGATTGACCCTATGGGCGCTATCATTCTGTCTGTCCTCATCTCATCCATTTGGCTGCACACCGCCTTTGGAGAATTTCTGCTCATCGTCGGAGTTACTGCATCTGTCGAAACGCAGCAGCTCATCACGTATGTGTGCGTTACACATGACGACGCAGTTGTTGGCATCGATACCGTGCGCGTGTATCACTCGGGTCCTCGCCTGATCGCCGAAGTGGACATTGTCATGGACCCGACACAAACACTTCAAGAAAGCCATGATATAGCAGAGGCGCTGCAGATCAAGCTGGAGGATCTGCCAGACATTGAGCGAGCATATGTCCACATTGATTACGAGACGACACACAAACCAGAACATACATTTAAGAAGAATATGTAGGTCTAGCTACGGCATGTGTTTCCAAGGGAGTTCTGGGCCACGAAAGGCATCCTGAGCGGCTGGGAAGGCGTTTGGAGAGTTTATTTAGTGAGACAACTGAGTTAGATGCCGTACTCGGGTACACGATCAAAGAACCAGCGACATTTGTTCTTGGGAGGCTGAAGGCGTGATGACGAGACTCAACGGACAGCAGGGAGCGATGGTGCAAATCCTATCTTAGTTGGTTTTTGGGGTAGAAGAAAAAGCATCATAATGCAACAATGGCTCACGTGGACCATGCAGGCGAGAGCGTGTGATGCATATAAATCAAGCTGATAGCACGATTAAACTAGGTCGAGGCGAGCTAATGCAGATGCCGGCATTTCAGAAGCGCTAAGATCCGGGGAATACATACATACACAAGGGGACCTTTTTTTCTCTAGTAATTTCCATGTCAAACTTGAGATAGGCATGAAGTGAAGTGAGACAAACTGGCATGAACGGTTTCTACTCGTCTCGCGTGCCTTTGTCCCGATCTTGCAGATTGTCTCGGTGCGCCATGTCCGAGTGGCACACTGACTGATCTGCAAGACAAGCCACAAGAATCTACGTCACTTATACAACTTTTTATTTTAGAGACTGGCATCTGCCACGGGTTGGGGAGATTTGAATGTCTTTATAAGAGCTCAAGGGACGGGAAAGGGGTCCTGCGGCACGGACAAAGCGGGATTTTTCGTGCAGATAAACAATTCTTATGCTGAGCCTTTTAATATCTCAAGGGGACCAGCCTGGAATGGTTGAGATTGCCTGGATGCACGTATCTCAACGGTGCGTCGCATACTCGCAGCAGCTTACAAGGGGCAACATATCCAGTTCGGGCTGTATGCAGAAGCCCGTTCCGAGTTCATCCCTGAAATTTTGATGATACGAGAATTGAAGACGTTGAAAAGTTGTAAGAAAACCTTGAGGTGTTATGCTTTGTGGATATCATCAAAAGGGACCTGGCCAAGAACTGATGAGGTCGAACCTAAGCTACCTGAGAGCCAGGTAGGTAGGCAAGGTATGGAACCTAGACTACTCCGTAAGCTCACAGCAATCCATTGGATCCAATTCCATCATCGTGCAGCCGTTGAAATTAGTGGCGATTCACTAGAGCCGCCACCAGCGGAAACCCGCCCCGATATACGGAGATGCAATGCCCTGAGCGCAGGGCAGGGAACACCAAAACGGTCCCAGGTTCTGTGTAATCGGAGGCTGTGAAACCTCAATTTCTTCTGTACGAGCGTGGGGGGCATCATTCTAACAGCAATTGGGTTGGTTTTATCTGGTGTTGCCCTTGAATGGCAGAAAACAGAGTGAGTGTAGTGTCTGGCCTCGGCGCTTCTAGAACTGCAAAGTTCCTCAGGGTCACTGTGGCTTGAAGTAGAGTTTAGTACCTGAAGGGTCAGACCCCGAGGACTCGCTGAGGTTTTTGTTTTCCAGTTACTTGTTGTCGATGATCTGAGGTACATCGTCCATGGTAAATGACCGGCCATCTCGGGTCAAGCAAGCTACAGAGTAAGGTCAAGAATCTCACTAACTTTGCAGGGAGCTGTTTGACGTCGGTTCATCCGTGCCCTGCCCATTGATAGTGATAGTGCCTCACAGGTGATGTTTAGGTAGGTAGTTCAAGAGTTAGGCGACCTGACCGACCCACAGGAGCTAGAGTCTGGCCCCAGACGAGCTAAGGTACAGATCCATACTTTCCATGGGTTAGCAGGGCAGGTTCCCCCTCCAAAATCGTCCGGGGGCCATCATCGGATCATCAATCACATCAACTGGATCCATTGGATCTACCTCGAGTGCCTACCTACCTCCCCAAATAGTGCTGTTGCTGCCATTCTCACGTCACGCCTGACTTTTACTTCGCTTGCCTCTCTTGTCCTCTTCCCCTCTCTCCTCCTCCTCCAACTCTATCCTAGGTAATCTTTTGGCTTCAGACAAAAGAGGGATACAGGTTACTACAGACTTTTGTATTGTTTCAGAACCTAGTGTACTCCGTACTTACACTAAGGATACACTGCAGTGCCTTACCTTGCGTACTCTGTCTGCACTAACGCACAGCATCCTTGCTAGACCCAAGCGAGCTTTCTCTTCCTTCTTGTTTGACTTGGACTTGGACCCCTCGCCTCGACTCGCGAGACTCGACGACCGCGCCTCTTCAGATCGATCGCAATATTACGACTTCTCTGGAACCTTCATCCATGGGTTGCTGACCGACATTCTCAACTTGTTGTAGCTGACTTGGACGATCTGCGCCGAGGCTCGTCTAGCAGCTGGTCAACTTCTGTCCTACGTCGCCATGGCTGCTCAAGGTGCTGCAGAGCATGTTTATGCTACGGTTCGTCCCCTCCGTGTCTGATCTCACCGGCATTGCCTTTCTAACTTGCGAATAGCTTCTTCTAAGCGATTCCTATCTTCCTGGTTCGTCAATTGGCTCCGTAGCTCTCTGTGACCTCGACTAATTCTTCCTTAGGCGCACTCGTTCTCGCTCACTCTCTTCGCGATGCAGGAGCCAGTCGCAAGCTAGCAGTGTTGGTCACACTCGATACCGTGTCCGCTGACTCCATTACGCAGCTTAAGGTAAGCCCTCCCGAGTATCTGCCCGTCCTCGAGCCAGCCAATGCTGATGCAATTGCTCCAGAGGGTCTACGACTATATCTTTCCTGTGCCGCGCATTCGCAATGACCACCCGGCCAATCTGTACCTAATGAACCGTGGCGACCTGCATTCAGCGTTTACCAAGATCAATCTATGGAAACTCACACAGTTTTCCAAGATTGTCTACATCGACGCTGATGTGGTAGCATATCGAGCTCCTGACGAGCTTTTCGACACTCCCCATCCCTTCGCAGCTGCCCCCGACATTGGCTGGCCAGATCTGTTCAACACTGGTGTCATGGTTTTGGAACCCAATATGGGCGACTACTACGCTATGGTTGCCATGGCTGAGAGAGGAATTTCCTTTGATGGCGCCGACCAAGGCCTCATCAACATGCATTTTGGTCAACGGTATCATCGATTGAGCTTCACTTACAACGTCACACCATCTGCGCACTACCAATACGTTCCGGCGTATCGACACTTCCAATCAAGTATTAATATGGTGCATTTCATCGGATCCAACAAGCCATGGTTCACTGGCCGAGACGCCCCTTCTGGCAACAACCCCTTCAGTGAGATGACAGGACGATGGTGGGCAGTCTACGATAGGCATTACCGACATCAAGTAAGCTCAATATTTCTGCAGACAGATGTTGTGTGTCTGACTCATTATCATAGGAATCTTCTTCCGACAATGCCTCTTCAACTCCTCAGTATGTCCAATATTTCACAAAAGGAGAATGGCACCCTCAGCCAGTCCATGCGCAGTCATCTACCAGTGAACACCACAGCTCCGTTTCAGCTGAGGGCAGGCATCATTCAGCTTCAGGTCACGCACACCATGCATCTCAGGAGGATCAAGGCTCAGGACATCATCACTCAGAAGGATCTGGGCAGCATGAAGGATCGCAGCATGATGGCGGATATCGTGATGGGTCAGGTTCTGGCTCGGCTCATAAAGATCACCATCCTGTTCCTCCTGGTCGTCAGCCAGTCTCAGCTCCTGGGCATCACCATGAACAGCATCACGGACAGCACGCTTCTGAACATCAGCACCATCACCACGAAGAACCAAAGAACGAGCCACCCCCGATTACAATGCATGATTGGGATGCTCAGAGGTAGGCCTATCATCGTTGGAAATGCTGTGCTTGATTGAACATGAGACACTGACTTTGCCAGACATCCCCCTCCCGCTGACTCGAAACCCGAGGCTATGAACTTTCCTTCCACTCATTACGAAATGTCACGCGATACGGCCCCTTTCATTCCGCCTGAACGATACCCAAGTCCTCCAAAGAACATGTGGTATGAAGTGCCAAAGGAGAGGCCGGCTCCAAAATCAAAGCCAGCTCCGGAGATCTTTCCGTGGGAACACAACCGACCTCGCCCAACCAGATCATTCATTGGGGAACCAGAACCACCGGCGCCTGAACCAGAGCCTACACCTGGGGAGTCCAGCTCAGACCCTAGCACAGGGTCTACAACACAGCTTTCAGTGACAACTGAAGGTCTTACAGAGTCTTCTGAGGTGACAGCATCGGGATCTGGGGCGAAGAACGAGTCGAATAGATCTACTCCAATAGTGCAGATTACCCCATCAGACCCTTGGACGTCATACACACGCACAAACGCCTGGGATGAGGTGCCTGAGATCGAGCGGTACGTTGATCGTCTTCATGGTGGTCATCGACGTGGTAAGAGTTCGACCTCTACGATAGGGCGTGTGAAGAGCCCATCAACTGGTGCATGGAGAGACGATCGGAGCAAGTTTAAGAACCGCGGCCTGAAACTCACCGATTTCCCGAGCGCTACAGAACGCCCCAGCTTGCCGGTCACACCGGCCCCAATTCATCGGCACTCGTTCTGGGCGGGAGACGACGGGGAACACGAGGACGAGGCAGCAAAGAAGCTTCCTGAGGCTGAAGGCGTGCCTACGCAGTCTGACTGGGTATGTGTGCATGGGAGACGTTGGAGACCGACAGACTGTCTGTGCGAGGTGACTGACTTGGTGCTACATCACCAGGATCCGCTAGCACAGCTCCAGAAGCTTGCTAAGCAGCAATCGGATGCGTTGTTAAAGAAGCTCGGTGGCGAAGGAGACGAGGGTCAAGAAGGTGGAGCGGGTCGAGAGATTCCAACACGTTCATTACCCTTTGGTTCGGGTGATGCCAAGTCACCTACCTACGTCGCGCAGTCTGCTGCAGGCGTGCTCAGCCCACAGCCGGTGAAAGGCGAAAGGTCGGCGGGCATCTTGCGTGACATGAGTAGTGGCCGTCTCGAACCTGAATCGCTGTCGCAATCGACTACGATTCCCGAGCCGAGCTATACCGGGCCTGGCGCTGCCTAGGAGAAGGATGAAGATATACCGCAATATGAGACACCCCTGCCACCTAAGGAGGAGGAGCTAGATGCTCTTAACGCATAGCAGGTCATCTGGGCACCAGCTAAGTCCATTGAACAAGGGAAGGTTCCCGAAGGTTTTATGGTCTCCCACTACCACAAATGAGGATAGGGAAGAATCAAGAAGGAATGATTAATGCATTACCGTCTCATGGCTTTGAGCGGACATGGTAATAGATACAGGTACGACGAGGGGCATTTGGGTATGTGCGGCATGGACACGGGTCAGCTTTTTCTTTGTTTGTCATTGTTATTTTTGGTTCCCTTGTGCCGTCTCGTAAATAAGCTTCGAGGATTCCTTGTCAACGGCAGAGGAAGAGAGAGGGGGAGGAGGATGTATTTTTGTTGAAATATGGACACTGTGGCAGCGCCTTTACGGTGTCGTTAAAGAGTAGGACTTACCTCTGAATCGTCTTTGGATTCATCCATATGCTCTTTGGTCTGTTACATTCTTGCATTTCTCATTGCGTTCGTGTTTTGTTGCTACGTTTATGTTTGCTCGCTTTTGGTTCACCGATGCTCTGCGCCGATTCATCAGCGTGCCTTGACTGGTCTCATTAATCATGGAAAGGTGTTTTCTGGTCTACTCATACTTATATAGTTGCAGATTGCTTTGGGTAGCTTGCATACCCAGCTTCAGATGTACAATACTGGCTTCAACAAACTTATATTTCGGGGTGAAGCTTCTCTGTCATACATGCATGCCATTGAGGCGAACAAATAGTACATAACTCCTGTGAACTCCATGCCGCTAGCAATCGGGAAATTTAAATGCAGTCTTGGTCTTCACTAGACCAACAGAGATGGGTGTAAGAAATGATAGATGCATAAAATGCCTATTGGTACCCAAGGCACAACTAGTCCTTAACATTTTCCTCATCCTCAACCTCCTCGACAGTTACGGCTCTCGCCTTGCCCTTCTCCTTCGAGTCGATTTCAGACGCCTCGTCTTCATCACTATGGGATGGCGGAGTGCCTTGTGGTGTATGTTCAGCTGTTGGACTTGGCTGAGACGTAGCCTCAACAGGGCCAGTTTGGTTTGAGCTTCCTTCAGCCTGAGGCTCATTCTGCGTGACAGGGTCAGCATGATCCAGGCGAGATCCGTTACCAAACAGTTGAGCCGAACCGCCCCAATTGGGCATGCGAGGGCTAGGCGCAACAACATGGGGTGGTTCAACCGCCCGTGTGAACTGTGGTGTAAGTTGAGGGGGGCGCTGTTCAGTCGGAGTCGAAGAGGGGTTCTCAGCCGGTTGAGCTTCCTGGGTGCGGCTACCAATTGGCGAGGGTTGTCTCACAGTAGACGTTGTCTGAGGTACATTAATGTTATCTGCCACAGTCGCCTGAGGGCCAACCTGGGGCGAAGGTTGCGTCGAGGCTTGGCCGCCATCGAGACGCTGTAGAGGAAGCAGAGACCAGCCAGGAGGGATGACAACACCTTCTGGGAGCTCAGCACTGCCAGCGGGGATAGGTACGGCGTTAAGAGGAGCACCATGGCGAGCCATAAGGGGGCTAGGCTGTCGCGGAGGTATGCCTGGGAATTGGGGGAAACCTGGAGGCATAGACATCTGGGGCGTCATAGGGAATTGCTGAGGAATTATAGGTTGGGGAAGAGGTACCACAGTAGGAGGTATGGCCTGTGTCTGTATATTTGGTTGTTGTTCTGGATGTTGTTGTCTCTGTCTGAGGCGGTATAGCTCTGCCTGGAGAAGATGGATGGTTTGTAATTCTTGATGCGCAAGCTGTAACGACTGCATCTCGCGTTGGATCAGCTGGTCTGCTTGACTGATCAAGTTTCCAACATTCTGTAAGTTATCTCCAGTGGGAAGGGGAGTCGCAGGAGCAGTCTGCCCAGCAACAATAGGGGTGCCAGCGCCCGGTGTAGGGGGAACCAGCCCTTGAGGGTTGGGAGCAGCTGGTGGCACGCCAAATTGCTGCGCAAGTTCTCTGACTTGTTGTCCGTTGGCGCCAAATCCCACTCGAAGAGGGCCAATGTTGAAGATACGAGGACCAGCTGGCCTCTGTTCAAGTTGTGCTCCTCCGTTCGGTTGCCCCTGAGCAGGAGCATCTCCTGGGTTTGCTGCTGGTTGGTTCGCTGGACGCCTACCTCCAAGCTCAATTCGAAGACCAGCAGCCCGGTTCTGACCTGCACGAGGAGCTGTCTCGCCAAGGGTAACAGGGCTTCGACAAGTAGGACAAACCTGCTGTCGCTCGAGCCAGCTCTTGAGGCAACCGAGATGCAAAATGTGTCCGCAAGGTAACTTCTTGGGTCGTATTCTATCCATTGCGCCTGGGTTGTTCTCTGGATCCCAGGGTCGCATTTCCTCACGGCAGATAATGCAGGTGTCCTCGCGTTCGAGCTCTTCCTGAGTTGCATCGGGATAACGATTCATCTCTTGAATGGCTTTTCGATATCGCAACAAGGCACCCAGACGCTTAATGAAATCCCGGGCTGTCATAAAAAGATCCCTCATAATATGAATGGGCAGTCCGTAGAAAGCCAGAAGCATGAAGAAGAACACGATGTAGATACCGAGTTTAACCAAGTCTATCAATGTCAGTAATGCCCCTCCAAGCTTTTTTTTTGCTTTCAACATACCTGTGATCAGGTCCAGCCAGAGTACAAACTCTCCCTTTGCAGACCACCCTGGTACTTCAATATCCATTTCATCGATGTCGTCCTCGCTTGGCAGTGGCTCGTCCGAAACTTCCTCGCCAGCGGCGGCCGCTATTTCACGCCGTCGAATGATAGCCTCACGTTCTTGTCTGACCTCTTGTCTCCTTTCGGCCAGTCGCTTACGTTTCTGCGCTTCCTGGATATTTTGTTCTGTCAACGACAGCGCATACCGGGCTGCCGTGCGCCATGAACTGGTGGCCAAGACTGCAAACTCGAAGAGAAACATGACCATCATGTTGGGTCGTGCTTGTTGAATAACAGTATTGATCGTGTATCGGAGGATGTAGATATCGTAGATGAAGCTTAGCGTGAGCGACACACTGAGTCGCATATGGAACAAGCGAGGGTTCGCAGGCGGTTGCTGCTCGAGGACCTCAACTCTCCCATCACCAATCCATCCCCACACCTTGCCTGTCACCAGAGCTGCAAACATAACCAGAAACCAGGCTCCTATTTCTTCGCGGAAAATGGTCATTGCTAGACATGTCTCTGTGATCGCAAACCAGGCACGCTCGGTTAGTTGCTCGACTTCGACGGCGCGGAGAGGGCCAAAGAACATCCGTGTAAGACCGTAAACGAAGCTGCTATAGACAAGGAAGGAAAAGTTGACCAAGACCTGGATATGATGAGTTCAGCATTCTGCATGCAATAAACCCCAGTGCGTGGATCGCGCGGGATAACGTACCAACAAACAAAAGTTGCTCTGAGCGAGATATACCATTGCCGAGTAAAAGTTAGCCCTCTGATAGAAGGCCGAGAGGACAACACCACCCGCGAGGGCCGTCGAGGCCTGTGAGGCAAAAGGTCAGCATTGGTCCAGAGTGATCAGCTATAGCTCCATATAGCTTCCCCAAGCTCTCCCACCACAGCAATACTTACCCCAGCATACCAGCCAAGTCGCATCTTGGGCATGGGAGTTGAACGAAGGGTAATAATTGGGTACTTGTTAAAATTTTTAATAAAAAAAGTAACCAATCACTCCTCTATCCCCATGGTTGAGTTGGATTCGGATATGTGACTTTTGGTGAATGTGCTGTAATTACTTCGCTGTATCAAAGAACAGCCGACGACTTGATGCCACGTTAAGCAGAGCGACACACGAGCGATGACGCATGGGCCGACATGTGCACGTGATTCTGCTCTGACGTGAGGTAAAGCCGATATTTCCCCGTGTACATCCGTAGACCAGGTAGTCATTGGTTACCGTTATTGATAATAGCAGAGGCACTAATGGCTGATCAAAAGTGGCTACCCTAAAGCTAGACGAGTTCTCAGCTTAGTGAGACTGATGTTGGTTAAATATTGCGATAGAGTCAATCAAGACATGTGAATGCGCTTGTCGTTATTGTAGGCCCATCCCTAGATATTGCAAACCGTAATGACAGCAATGAAGCCCATTCTTACGCCTGCATTGCTCGCAGCGATTCGAAAGCAACCAGATCTACCACGTAATACATGGTACTTCATCACTGCTACCACTCTATCAGCCCTCAATAGGCCAGACGAGCTGCCAGAGGTCTTCAAGAATGCCATAGGGGAGGGCTTGGGCACTATTGGGAACGATGTTCCGAGCCGGGACGATCAGTTACGCATCTCTAGACGTCTCAGAGAAGCCCTCTTGAAAGCTTCTGCCGTCGGTGGCATGCCCAAGGTTGGCAGGCCACGAGTATGATGAACTCACTTCGACGCTAACACTTTCGGATAGTCGATTAATGCTCTGATTTCCCTCAAGTCTGCAACCCCTGAAGACCTACTGGACGAACCAGGAATGGGTACATCTCTCAGGCATAGGGACATACACGATACTGCACCAGCACAAGTGCTCGAGCGAGGACGAGCCTTCTTCGAAGCCATATATGGCAAGATTTCCAGACGGATAATGGGCCAACTAGACCGGTCAGGAGCACCAGACTTGGGCTTGCTGGCGAGGTTGACATATGGGTATGTCCTCAGCAACACTGATGTGCTTACACCAGCCGAAACTTCATTCGTACTCATTGCTAGTCTCATCCCCCAAGATGTAAGTGTGTTTCTGGAGCAGCCACGGCGCTGCACTACAGCCATATGTAATGCTGATGCCAAACTTGAAAGGTGAACCCTCAACTGAAGGGACATTTGCGGGGTGCACTCAATGGAGGTGCCAGTATAGATGAAGTGAGAGCCGTGAGAGATGTAGTTATTAAGATTTGCGAAGCTTCAGGAATGAAGAAACTAGAAGAGGATGCCATTGGGGGATGGGGTTGGAGAAGTGAAGTTGCGAATGTATAGAGGATACTTTGATCTCGGGGCTTTGAGACTACCCTAAACTATCTATATAGGCCGCCTGCCAGCGCAATAGGAGATCACAACTACCTACCTTGGGTACCACACATACTGGTAATTTCCAAGGTATGTTAGAATTCTAGTCATGTACTATTGCAAGGGATAGTGTTGCCTGAGAGTGATCAACATGTCCTTCAAAACGCGTCGCCGAGTTGTGAAGATCGTGATGATCGCCAACTACGAATAGATTGGAGATCTCATTGTGAGTGATAGACAGAGCCTCATTCTCTATTGTCCGAAAGAGGCTGTTTACACGACTCGAAAAACTCCGCGACTCATTGTTTCATGTCCAAACGGCGCCTAGTCTCCCCAGCGGCCGGCCCCCGTTTCTCTTTGGCGAGCTCAAGATGGAAGACGGAAGCCATTCCGCGTTTAGGCGAGGCCGCGCCCGGAGCCAGTAGCCAAGTCCCAAGTCCGCTGTCACGCGCCAAAGCAAGGGTCGCAACCCGCCCCTAAAGATTGGCTCAAGGCACGGCACCTAAGCTACCTAGGTTGGGAGCCAGGTAGCCAGGGCCTAGGGTCCAACAGAGCCCCCTAAGAACAAGGCCTGGGCGTCTGTATCCGTAGGCCGGAGGGGTCGGGCAGTGGACAGTCCAAAGTCAATTAATTCAATGCCGCTCTCAACTGTATGTATGTATGGATGTAATCGAGGCCACCCAAGACCTAATTCGGGTACGCCACGGTTTACTGATCTGTTACTGCTCGACTCTGGTTCGTCGAAGCTTGACAAACACACTAAAACCAAAGGTCCAAAGGAGCTTCCCGTCCAGAAAGAGCTTGTATGTACTCCGTACAGCAAAGGTAATGAATACAGTCGAGATACTGTGAGGTTTGCCTTACGGTAGTTCGCCATCGAGTCTGGACTTGCACTTATCAACGGCGTCTAGTGAATACCTAGGTAGGTACACTAGTACAGTAGGTACAATGAGTGTTGCTCGCCACGTCACAGTGATTCGAATGGCTCAGATAAGGTGATCTAAGTTAAATCAGACTTCAATAAACCCCGCGTACAGTATGACCCTAGTTAGACGCTCGCTCTCCGAACCCATTCTCGAGGTCATGTTGACTTGACCTGGTAGCACTCTCGATGGATACTCGTCTCATTGATACAAGCGAGAGCCTGTTAGCCAAACTCTCCGTCAACCGCGCATTGTATGGACTATTAAGGAAAAGAGCACGAGGCTCCATAACCAATGTCGATCTGGTGGTGCGGAAATCTCCTGATGGGTTTAGTGATCAGAGTGGTATTTTACTTTCTGGTAAGGCAAAATAGACGGAACTGACCCGTTCCCCATCTTCGCGAGACAACATCCCAAAGGAGCCTCACCCATGTCTATCAGATCAGAACAAGGCTCCCCTTGCGTCATGCCGATGGTAGGCAGACTCAGTCAGTTACTGCAGGATGTCTGGGTGAGAAAGCCTAGCCGTGGGGTTCACAATGGCCGTATCGGTATCGGGACTCGGTAGATAGTTGACAATGGCAATGACAACTATCAATCGCTCATCAGTGCAGTGTAACTGCAGCTGCTCTTGATATGGGATCGCTCTGGATGCAGCATCCACACCCTCCCTCCTTTGAGAAAGACCTCGACCGACATTGGGGTAGCACAAGGCGAATTTGGTGATCTGGCAAGCAAAAAAGGCAACCGGAACACCCACGAGTCTGGGAACGAGGCGTGCGATTCGACCGGGGAGAATATGGGTGGCACCATTCACCTAGTTACCTTAGGGTTGCAGGAAAGGCTAGGATAGACTTGAGCGTAGTAAGGATACAGTACGGTACATACAGACAGACAGACAGAAGGACAGTGCAGTTCAGATACAGAATTAGAATGTCGACCTGCAGCAATAATCTCGGATGCATGACAGTCCGAAGTAGGTAGTCACACGCATCCATACATATTGGTTTGTCCTGTTGTCTTGGTTTTCTGGCCCGTCTAACCATGACAAGCTCCAGGATCAGAGTAACATCATGATGAATTACATCGGACTACGTATGTATGTATGCAGGAATACATTGCAGATGTATTGTATTGCCTTCTGAGCACTCCCGAAAAGCGTCGGCGTCGGGACTCTCGACGAGAGGGCCAGGTTCAAGGGCAAGGCGGGACAGGGCAAAGCAGGGTTTATTAACGAGCTCTCTCTCTCTCGTTCTTGTTTCCCTCCCCCCCTCTTTTCCCCCCTGCCAGTTTCAATCACGACTCCCACACGTGGCCCAAGATCCTCGAGGGGCAAAGGCGAGGGCGAGGGCATCTCAAGCCTGGTCCTGTCCAATATTGACAGGGGGGCGGCTCACAAGCGGCAAGGCGCGCATCAATCCATCGTGTCGGGTCACTCACTTTTGCATTTTATCGATGTGACGATGTGAAACCACGGGAATATTGACTTTGATCGATCCGCACGCCTCTTTGACTTTATGATGTGCGAACCTACCTACTACCGTAGTCAATGCTCAGAGACCGCAGGGTCTTCCCGCGCTACACTAGCCATTTCAGACGGGATCTGTTCTCGCCAAAATAGTCTGCACGTCACATTGAGATTGGGTTCTCAACATCTCAGCCAATGCCCCGCGCACTGGGATCCAGCACCTTAACAGGTCTCTGCTATACCCCAGGATCAAGCTGTATGTCTCGTGGCGCCTATAAGATGTGCGTCTTATTAATTGTGCTTTGACGACAACTGAACTTGAATCAACAACATGAACCTAACACCACCGATTTCAACATGATACGTTGTGCAACAGCAAAATGATGGAGAGTTCGTGGCCTCGTACTGTAGTTTCGTACATCTTCCAGTAACCAAATAGCCGGGTCATTGATTCACAAGGCCCCATCATGAGCACTTTAGCTTCAATAACTCAGTCCGACAGTCTGGATGTGGCTGAATGGCGTCCAGGCCGCTGGCACCAAGTGCCGTCCCTAACTAAAGTCTAGACTGCGAATAATGGCAAAGGTAGAGTGACATCGATTCTCACCTGCATCAATTAACTCAATTTCAAAATTCTGATATTATGACCACCATCCCAGAGAAGCAGTGTCTCTAACGAATCTGGACCGCGATATGCCCTCAATATCGAGCGACAGCGGCGGTTCAACGTCAGTAGGTACATGCCTGTGTACCTTGATCCATGTAAAAAACTGCCGTTGTTTCTTTCATTCTTCTCCTTGTTCTAGGCCACTGTGATCGCGTTATTTACCGGTCGTTAGTCTGTGTGTTAGACTGGTGGCGCTCGCGTAAGGCTACCACAGTTGGAAGTTTGGAACCAAACCGCCTCCGCGTCCTCGCTTTTACAAGGCTGTTCCTTGGAGAGATTAATGCCTAGACCACTACTAGTTTACCAGCGAAGGAGAACAAGTTCAAGCGCTTCAACCTCTACCGGTATCTCTGAGTGTTTCATGCAACGGACACTACTGGTCTCCTGGTATGTAGGCCTCCACACGGGCCATGCAGGACGGTGGAGTTTGTTTGCGTTGTCAGTGTCTTGAGGACGCCTTTCTGCGCCGGAAAACGATCCCCTCGCCGAGTGACGGGCAATCGAGCTCGGTGGGGTTATCCCATTGCCTATACAACCCCAAGGAGGGGATTCTGTTGGGAGATGAGATGCAGGATGAGATTGGAGCGCCAGGAGACAATGATAGCCAACCGGTTTCGACAGCAACTAAACGCGGAAGCATTACGGTGGTATCTACTGGTGACCCTGAAGATCGTCCATCGCATACTGAAGGTCTAGGATGTCTTTCATGATATGATACGGTCCGACAGTGAAGTGGATATGTATGTGATACCGTGGAGCGAGGCCCATTAGACGCCAGGACGATCCAGTATAACGATACGGTGATTGTAGGTGATCGACAAAGCCTATCCTTGATTTCTGGCGTTCAATATGTGAGACAATAGACGGCATAACGGCAGCCTTGACCCAAAAGCTATGGCTATCTTGTCCAGTTTGACAGCTCTCGGACTGCTGAATGTTCCCGAGGACAAGCCTTGATTAGTGTCAATGCCTCGATAGGACCCAATTGCTCAGACATTTCTTTGTACAACATTGCTGTTCCTTGCGGATGGTTGGTGCGAGTCCTAATACAGTACTTCGTAAACATGGGCATACTGAGGGACAAGGTAGCTGAGCAAGGCTACTTAGAGGTATGAATTAGAAGACAGGAGCCGGGATTGAAGCGACGCCAAGACTCGGTTCAAGAACGCGAGCAATACGACATATCGATGATGCTATAAAATTGCTAGAATTGGCGAGGGGAGGGTGCTGCGCGGGAGAATGGTGATCTGAATTCGAACTGGGTCACTCGTGTAAGCACATGTTGATTCACCCAAAGATCAATCACACAATCTGTAGCGGGATAGGTGGGCTTCCAGGTAAAAACTCCGAGTTACCAAAGGAAGTAATAGCCAAAGATCAATGTTCCGAAGGATGGTGAACTTGAGAGTCTTGGTGGTGTCTGTCTTGCTTGTCCAGGGGGCCGTTCTCTGACTGAGCCAGGCCAGGCCAGGGTCATGTTTGGTCATGATGCAAGCAATCAGGTGCAGAGACTTGGCCCTCAATTCCGAATGGAGGACACCGTGACGAACCCAGTCCCCAAAAGAGGACACAGCGGAGCGTACATACATACATACAGTAGGCGGCGCACGGAAATGGCGGCGGCGGGAGAGTCAGATTGGGCGGTTCATTCGCATCGCGCATCGGTGAAGCCGAGAGAGCTTGGCAACTCTATCGACTTGACAGGGGTTGTGATAACCAATCAGAAACTCTTCAAGAGACAGGGTCAACGAACGGTCAGAAACTCAGAGTCTCAGAGACAGCTTGCCTGCTTGCTTGGGGCGGCCGACCGCTGGAATGTGAGCCGGGTGCCCATGTGGACACCACCGCAGTGCAGTTTGAACCAAACAGCGACAGCGCGGGTGCCGAGGTCTTTGATCCGTGGAGCATGTCTCTCCATTCATGATGTTTTGCTTTTTCTTGTCGACTTTCCAAGCACTGCTTCGCATTTCATTCGAGCAGCACCCTGAGAAGACGCCTGCATTGCTTCCACTCGCTTCATCTGACACAGCATCTTTGTTTTAGGAAGAATACCCGTTTCTGCTTCAGCTGAGGAATGCACATTGACTGTGTCGAGTAGACTGTCCGAGAGGCACGGCATGTCAGAAAACCATTGTGTATCCAATGATCAGTAGTAGAGCCTCGTCAACGACGACACATGATTGATGAAAAGACAACTCTCAAACCTTCGCCAATATTAAGGTGGGTGGTAACAAGCGGCATCGCCATTGGATCCCAGCCATTGTAGCGGTGATGACGGTGATGCTACAGTGAATGTCCAATATCCATGGTTTCGAGAGACACAGCACAGGCAGACAGAACCATTCAGAGATAACTTGCAGATGCATTCGCGCTCGTTACCAATCTGGGCACCCATTGGATGGTCAAAGGGTGGGTTAGAGAGCAGCTTGGCATCGAATCCAATGACAGGCCATGAGACGCTTGGTCTGGCCGTCGGTCTGAGTCTTGAGGTTACAGGGGGTGAATCACTCAGTTAAGCAAGGAGAGTTCCGTTCCATCTCTGACGCAGATCACACGAGGTACGTACCGTGGACACTTGGGTTACCGGTGCTCAGCCCTACGCGCCAGCCTGATCCCAGAGACTGGAGGAACTCGGCTTTTAGTGCTGCGACCTTTTATTATTAGCGTCATCAACCATCTCATCAGCCACACCCTCCTGTAGCGTTAAGCGGGGCTTCCCGTCGATGAGGAACACACCCCACTAAGGCACCTACCTACCTATGATCCTGGGCTACCATCCAGTGGAGGTGGATGTCCATATGAATGAACCGCGGTGAAGGCTGTGTCTTGCAAAGCATACATACATTGCTTGATAGAAGCCATTGAGAACCAAATGCTGCCATTATTCAAGATTAGAAACCTCTCTGATTGGCTATGTTTTGTCAATGCATCAATTCGTACCTACCTACCTAGGTATGCAGTACAACAAGGCGAGCTCGGGGTAGTGGTTGGTGACTTGGTGTCCTCGCTATTCGGTCGGTGCATAGACGTTGTGACGAACCAAGCCGGAATCTCGGGTTTGGCCCCGTGCTCTCTCTCATCAAAGGTTAATATTCTCCTTTTTTAACTGCCGGCATTCGAAATGGCGCCACTCGTACCGTTCAGAACGGAAGCTGTGGTCTCAGGCGGCCTAGAACCTCAGTGTATGTATTAATTGAATGACAACCAACCCTGAATGCCACGAAACGGAATTGATATTGCGAGGGCCCAGGGGGAAGCATCAAGACAGTGAGATGTGGCTTACCTCCAAAATGTGTGGTCAACGCCAAGGCGGATCTCTGCTGTTTGATGCCCAGGGTCTTCTCCACCTGCAACACAAGCCCTCAAGCCTCAAGCAGGGGTCAGGAGGTGGGAGGTTGCCCTGACTGAACGGGAATAGCCGCTGCATGGGAAGCTTGGGATTGGCTGTGGGAATAGCGAGTGTCGGCTACGTAAGCAAATGGAGACTGCGGAAAAGCCGCTCACTGCGGAATTCGCGCCTATCCATCGACGGGAGTGGTCGCAGACTGTTCTGTTCTGTTCTGTTCAACCCTTGAAACACATGCCTTGAGCGGCACGACTCAGACAGCCGAAGCCGTGCGGCAAGGTCCCTAGTCAGAATCTGAGATATCTTTCTGATGCCAGACAGAATGCAATGGAGCGGCCGCCCGATGCACGGTCGTAAGACGGGGGAGAAGATGAGATTCAGGGTCCTCATCCGCAAGCAGACACATCAGAGCGAAACGGCTAATTTGTGGCTGGCTGGGACCAACTGTCGAGTAGCCACAGGGAGGTTGTCGTTGTAGCGTTTGATACTGTCGTCGTCTTATGTACTCCTGTGCAACTCATGCAGCCTGCGATGCAATGCGATGGATGGTTACTTTCGTATATCACCACTGTCAGCAATGCGATGCATGTTGAAGGCGGTCTATTGATGGCAAGTCGAGAATGACGACTTGGCTTCGGTCATCAAGACAAAAGAAGCTACAGCCAGCAACATCATGTAAGGGCAGAGACTCGATAGGGCTGAGTACTCAATACCCCAGTGCCACGTCGAGATGGCTGTGTGCATACATACATACGGATACAATTGCACCCATTTTAATGTACGGTGCCGGGCTGTACAAGGTTCGTGCACATATGTACATACATACATAAACCGCGCTGTGCATAACCGATACCGTAAACGTCCAGTGGGTAGCTGGCCCTATTGGTTCGCTGTACGTGGTGGTGAAGGCTCCCCCCAGTAGGGTCTCATTCGGGAACCCCTCGCCTGCATCTGCATGCTGTTGGGGGTGAGGGTGAGGATGAGGATGAAGATGCTTGGAGTGCCAGATTGCTGGAGTAGGTACATACATAAAACCATCGAGTTAATTCGGCCATGACCGATGCAGGCTGACGCTGACCCAGGGATGAATACCCAGTCAGCCACTGAACCGGACAGTGGGAATTGATTGATGATTAGGAGATCTCAAGCAGTCAATCTCATCGAAACTCGTCAAGACAGACAAAGCAAAAAATGATACATGGTGGGATTGGATGCGATAAGAGAGAGGACCCGCTGCATCGGATCCCATGTTTCTTTTTCGTGGTCCACTTCTGAACCCCTGCTCATGTTTATCGACATCTTCCCCTTCTCCGGTACGTACCTATCAACAAGATGTTCAGAAAATGCTACTGTATGGTAGTATTGTTGATGATCAGTCCAGTCAGTGATGCCCAATTATGTCTTTCTTTGCTTTTGTTACCTCAGAGATCTAGCGGTGAACGTACTGAGTATTCTTGCTTATTTGTCGCGCCAATATCACCTCTGTTATGCATATACATTGGTACATACACATATGTAAGCGTTCCAGTATGCTGGAACAGCCCGAAGCAAGGGTTGATGATGAGCTAGTGTCAGAGTTGTACGGAAAGGATGGATGACAACGTGTGCGTGTTACTCCGGAGAGTAATCAATCAAATTTCATGTCAACTATGTATTATCTTTCATTGATGCTATGTAGCAGGCCTGAGATGATAGGACATGCCTTACTTACTTGGTAGTTAATGCATTGCGAGGGTCTGTATTTAGGCAGCACCGCGAAAGAGACCTCCTGGAATCCGGATCAGAGCTGCCTTGCAGACCAAAGATGGATCGCGGAGAAAGAGTTGCCTACTTGAGAAGGTCAAGTGCTCATCCATATGCCGTACCCGGTGTCTCGTGTATCTCGTTTTCACCAGGATCCAATGCTAGGTAGGGTATGACGTTGACGAGCATTGGGCCAGTCATAAGGATCTTCACCGGAACTCGATCAATCGATGTGCCATGCAACTGCATCCCTGGTAAGCAGTTTACCCAGTAATGAAAGCTCTAGCTGCAATGGTTTTGCTGCCTTGAGAAGAATGCCTAGCCTAGACCCGAAAAGGTTTCACAGGTGCAAGTTCGCTTTCAGACTCGATGGCATCATATGCAGTTACTAGAATTCATTACGATAGTTCTTTGGCTTTCTACGTAGTATACAGCACACCCCAGAATCGTGGTTGAAATGCTTTATATCGCGTCAAAATGTCCAGTAGCGGATGCGTTGCACAGCCCATCCCGCTTCTTTTTTTAAACCCCCACCATCCACAAACAACTTGACAAGAGCTTGTCGCTTGTCAAGGGGTTGCTGATACACAGCATCCAATAACAAGTGCATATCCGTCGATGATGGCTTAGCAGCCCTCTACACAACTCCGCAACGCTAAGCCAGTTGCGTCTCCGAGAACCAACTTGAACCCATCACTGCCGCCACCAACAAACGCAGGAACTCTGCACAACATGCGGTACTGTACAGGACCTCTGAGGAAACAAAGCTTGAAATGATATCCCTTCTAGAGGCGTCTTCTACCGTTTTACGTCGCCCGGACATGGCGTTCGGATGAAAGGGAGGACTCAGACCTTGACCGGTTCAAGCCCCGGCGCCACCAGGGACTACTTGTACATTTTCCTCTGGATCAGAGTTTGGCTTGCAAGAATGTCCGCCTGGGAGACTGAGAAGTCTATAGTTCCAACATACGATTCCTGCTATTTATTGCTAAGGTTATTTGAGACAAGGTTTGCTAAGCCCTACGAATGAATGATGGATGCCTGCCTCAAGACCTGTAGGCTTGCTGAAGGTACACATCATATTGGATGCATCTGGCACCCAAGACATAGCCATCATCGCAACACCTTTTTCGTACCTATCCTGATCAATAAAGACATGTACGAGTAGTGGAACGCCAAGTTGTCTGACTGGCAACCGCTTTGCATTGATGTAGTACGTATCGTAAGCCGGACCAGACATTACATGGCGTTCCTGGAGATGCAGGTCTAATTAACTTGATCTTGGGTATTTTCTTTGATCATTTCCCTCGTGGATACCTCACTCTCCTCGACTCCACCTAGAACAATTGATCGAATTAGAAGTTTGTCTGCTAGTGAATTAGATTCCGCCATAATTTCCTATGCTTTTGATCGTGTCCAGTTGAGTTGCATGTAAACATTCCGATGCCTGTCTCATTGCGCGCCATGTTGAGCCGACGCCATGTGGAGATGATATCCATTGTCAACGTGGTGCTAGGCGTTTGTTTTGTTCCGCGAGGCTTCTGAAGTTCATCTTAGTCTATGGTCTATGCTACGTATGTATGTACGATGGTTAAATGGAGACGATATTGCCTCAGACTGGCTAGGTTGTAACATTCTGTCATAACTAATGGAGATCTGTAAGCGCAGGGACATTGACAGGCATGCTCGAATGAGTAACTCTTGACAGCAGTGATCTTCCGGGTCGGCAAAGACTTGAAGACACGAGTGACCAGTTTGGGATTAGCCAAGCAAGATATGCTTGAATCCAATGCTTTGACCAACCTGGCCCTGACTGACTGACTGAATGATGCTGGTACGCCTTCCCCGGAAGATGCAACGCAACGTGCGAGTCGATGGGGCCATAGACAAGGGCGCAGCGATCACGTCGGGAAACGTTTTAGGTGAGGGTGAGGGTGAGGGAGAGACAGCAGACAGGGGGATACCTACAGTACAGTACAGTACTACGTTCAAGGGTCCCAGATTTGGGAAGACGGGCGAGGCCGGACTGCGCCCCCAGGCCTCGGGGCCGATTGAGACATCAAGCAACCGAGGAGAATGATTGGTCCCAGAAACTGAGTGATTGCTTGATTCACAGCACAATTCTGTGAGAGGCACAGCCCTCTGTTCATAGGGCAGGGCAGGGCAGGGCAGCACTATTTGATGCATCGTTGGGTTACATCTGGGTTGGTTGTGCATTGGTTTATCGATAAAAATATCTGCCATTTCTTTGCACCAGCGCCGTTCGGGCAAAGCCTCTTTTTCGAACCACCACGTTCTAGCAGACGGTTTCAATGTCTCGCGGCCCCAGATATTTGCAGACGCGGGCGGGTAGTGTTGCTGGACTTACCCTGAAGATGCTTAGAATACTGCGTGTGTAAGTTCATTGAGGCAACGGAGGAATGCTGCGCATGTGATGTGATGTGCCGTGAAGTCTACTAATGCCTAGTTTCAAAGAGCTTGGAGCTTAGAGCTTACTATACTTTATTACTTTACCGACAATATAACCAATCGCCTTCTTGTTTGGTCAATTGCCGATATGCTGTGGTATTGATACAGTACCTAGCAATTAAGTAAAAAGCAAGCACTAACTCCCTCGAAGCAATATCACCCACCAACTTTGGGATACTCTGCGAAGAGAGACACATAATTGCAAGTGAGAAGACTGCAAATAATTTTACCCAACATCCTGGAACCTTACCTTCACCTACGGGCTCATCCATGTCAGATCAGACTCATCGAGGATCAGGAGGACATCATTGGGCGCGATGTGATGAAGGGAGGGATGGAGGGGATGATGATTAGGATATGATGAAGACGAGGAGGGGGCTCTACGCAGTACGTACAGTAAAGTTGCGGCAAATGGTGCTGGCTGGGCACCTAACTACATACTGACTGTAGGTTTGGTAGGCTTGAGGCAGATCCGCGCGAACCATGGACGGGAAGATTGACGATGGTTGCCGCACGGGGTCTAAGTTCATAGGTAAACTCTGCCTTGCCTTGCCTGCTATGCTGCATCTGCATCTGCATCTGGCATTGAGTTTAGACTTCCGCAACTCTCGTTCAATAGCTTCATTTAGCTACCTACCTATCAAACTGCCGTCGCAATTGGCTGACCACGAATAGCAACCTGGTGACATCCAGCCCGTATGTATCAACATGCTATGGATTACTTGATATTCCGAGGGGAAGCGGTACGGTACGGCACTGGCTAGATACCTACCTACCTTACTTACCTCACAGTCTAGGTAGGTAGGTAGGTACAGAGGGTTGTGACGTGGGACAGCCTTGGGAGACCCCTGAAGATGGGAAAGGCGACCATGGACCCATCAACTGCGGTCGCCGGAGTGTCCTTGAGACTGGAGATGTGAGGTGTGGGTTGGTAGTACGTACCGGGGGCTACATCCTTCAAGTACCAGGACTTGAAGCAGAGCCCCCCTGCCTGAGAGATTCCTCTGTCAACTCTTGGAATCGCCCCGTCACACTGCCAAATATCAACCCTGTCCATCTAGGAGGCCTTCTTCTTTGTACTGCTACACGCGACGTAAGTTCCTTTTATTGACGTCTTCGTAGATCAATTTGTTTCTCACGCACACGCCTCGGTCGGGTCTTTGGTTCACCCCTTGTTTCCGTACCAAAACGTTACTCTGCTCTGTAACCTCCGCCTTTTGGACCTCAAGAACAGACAAAGCCGCAACTCTAGGTGACTATTGAGGGCGGTGATACATGGCGGACCATTTTCTTCGAGGAGAGATTCTTCCCCGTATCTCGCAGTGAGAAATGGCGGGAGGCGTGTCGCTCGCCTCAATCATTGTCTTTGCTCCCCTCAATGATAATGATCCTCCCGAAATCCAGGGCCCCCAAGACATGGATGCAACATGTCTTTGAATATCAGAGCCTGGAATTGTCTACACAGTCCAGGACTGTATTGTACAGTACATTCATACATATATCGACCGTACTCTACTGCAGGCACATTTCAGTTGAGTAACTCAATGAATGAATGAATGAATCAAATGTGCCGTCTCTCTTGTGTCCCTGGTCCTTACACTCTGAGGCAGGCTGGCGCTATTTGGCGCTGCATGGCGCTGGGCCGCTGGCGTGCCTCTGTCTCTGTTTCTGTCTCTGCCATTTTATGGAGTTGGACTTGCTTTTTCCTTCTCACCTTTTGTTTTAGACCTCCCCACTGCTGTGCTTGCTTGCTTGATGTGATGTGCTGTGCTGTGCTGTCCGTCATGTACACACACACCCTCCTCGTCTTTTTTGGGCCTGGTCGACTGGGCTTGGGCTGGAGCTGGCTGGCTGGAGATGGGGTGGTGGGCTCACCCTCCCCCCCTGGTTCCCTCCCCTGGACTGGCTTCAATTGCTGGGCCCTACTTCGTAGAGGCTTGAGGTTAGAGAGAGCTAGGCCCTACCAATGTACCGGCCGATGTATCGTACATGGCTTCCACCTCTGGGACACTCTCTACCCCAGCAGCCTCCTCTCAACTTGTCTGTCAACTGGAGAGAGCCGATCCATCGCGGACGGGGCCCAAATGCAGGTGCAGTGGTGCCTTGACTATATCTACGTTGGCAGCCCCCAACCCTCTCGCTGGGTCTTGCAAGAGCTTGCTACTCGACAACGACAACCTTAAAGGGTCAATCTATCACGACAGTGTTTCTTTCAAAGACCATTGTCTCTCCTTTCCAAGACGACAAGACAGTATATCAACTGGTCTTTGAATACTTCGACCTACAGTGCCCCTACCACCATCCACCGAGCACTAACATTACCCTCATCTCCAGCTTCATCTTCACCACGAACACTTTGAGACAACTCTTCTCAAACACATTTTGGTGAACTGGGCATTCTTGATTAGACCCTGGCAACACTCCTTCTTCTCGAAACACAGAAAAGTTCATCAACAGCACACGAGTTCCAGGAAATCGACCAGAAGAAGATTGCTTGCCGTGTCTAAACCCACATCCACCAGAAACATCTCAGACCCTCGAGACTTCGACTCACCTCAAGCCTCACTCCGTTTTCTGGAATGCGAAGTGCAGGTAAGCTTCTCCGGGCTACGTCCACTCATTCTTTGTCTCGACATTGAGAAAAGTCCCCGCTTCTGCCACTCTTCGCCCTTGACTTGGAGCTCTGAACCTGACATTGTGGGTTGCGATTATAGATAAAGGTGATTGCAAACCGAGCTTGAGTTATAACTACTTCAAGCCCGCCCTCACCTTGACCACCAAAACTCCCATCTTCACCTTACCGACATTCAAAACCCTGTCTTCCGCCCTTCTCCCACAGACATCATGACAGCCTTGACAGAACCATCATTCGCCATGTTCCCTCACCACTCCGACGCCGAGGACTTTGCCCGATATACGGACTCCAACGTCATCTTCACTTCGGGACCCATGGACGTGAGCATCCCTGCCGATGCCTTTGGCTTCCAACAGCAGAGCGGCAATCAAGATGTATTTGCTTCATCCATGGGATTTGTCGAGCCCTCATTATACGCCGAGGCCCCCAACTACATGCTCAACAGCCGCGCATCACCCAGCATGTACACAGATGAATCTTCGGACATGAGACTCCCTTCATCAAGCCTTTCCACAGCCTCGGCAGCGTCAACAACGTCTTCGGCAATTGGATCTCCCCAATCAAACCATGGCCAAATGGGTGCAATGCCCGAGTGGGCTCCCCAAGGCCTCGGGCTCCAGCCTGCAATTGTGGGCAGTGACTACATCGGATCCGATTTTGCGTCGTTTCCTAGCTCCGGAATGGAAGAGCTCAGCTTTGATTTCCCGGCAGCAAAGGCTTTTGTTGGTAAGTTCAGAGCTATTTCTTACTCGCTTCGAGTTCGGCGATCCCTTTCCCCCTGCCTCGCAAGGGCATTGGCAGAGAGATAGACCCAGTCTGAGGCCTCTTCCCCACCACCAGATGCTTAGTGCCTCTGAACCCCTGCTCGGTTCGTTGCTTTGAATATGACAAAACGATGTGTCGGATTGCGCCTGTCTCTACCAGGTCGTCGGCTCTCTTGGCTCATTGAGTTCAGCTTGAGCCGAGTTGAAGATGGCCGATCATCATCTTGTCCTCCTCTCTGCTTCCTCTTAGAGTTTATCCCTTGCAACCACGTCCCACTTCCCATCACACGTTCATGTCTGTCTGTCTGTCTCTTTTAAACAACGATTTAGCCCGTGGGCTCTTCCGTTGTCAACTGAGACATTACACACGACGTTAACCCAATCGGCGCTTGATGTCACCTCTCCGCTGTCAAACGATTGGCGATCTTGCTTGCTTTTCATCGGCAGTGGCCAGCTGGAAACCCATCTTGGGCCTAGCTCAGCTGACTTGACGTTGCAATCTCTATCATCCGCGTCCATCCCCAACTCCACCACTCTCCGTTCCGTTCCTGAGCAGCCAGCACTCAACTGCCTGTTCTGTCTCTGTAGTAGATCGCTAACCAGGTTTCTCTATCATGACAGACCCATCTCTGATTCATCCAGAGCTTACTCGCCCTCCCATGGGTATCCCTCCCTATGACAATCACTTCCAGCAAACCAATGCCAATCCCAATCACACATATCCCACTTCTCCTTCTGCCTCTTCCTCTTCGCCTCAACCTCACATGATGAGGACCAATAGCTCTTCACCTTTTCTCCAAACCACAAACTTTCAATCCACTTTTCCCAGCAGCCCTTACGGTGCACCAATGGATAATCACAGTCAAACTCAGAACCATAACCATATCCGTGCCCCAAGCGTCACCCAGTTCGTTCCACCTACACCAGGCGAGTATAGCAGCGACGAGTCCAAGGAGAAGCAGAGATGCACCTATCCCGACTGCGGCAAGACCTTCAAGGACCTCAAGGCTCACATGCTCACTCACCAGACTGAGCGGCCTGAGAAGTGCCCCATTCAGACCTGCGAGTACCACACAAAGGGCTTTGCTCGCAAGTATGACAAGAACCGTCACACCCTCACACACTACAAGGGCACAATGGTCTGCGGCTTCTGCCCAGGCTCCGGCTCGGCTGCGGAGAAGTCCTTCAACCGTGCCGACGTCTTCAAGCGCCACTTGACTGCAGTTCATGGTGTCGAGCAGACTCCACCCAACAGCCGAAAGAAGTCTTCTGCAGGTGCCAACTCGAACAAGAAGCTGACTGGCTATGCTTCTGATGCTACTGGCAAGTGTAGCACTTGCTCACAGACCTTCTCCAATGCCCAGGACTTCTACGAGCATCTTGACGACTGTGTGTTGCGCATTGTTCAGCAAGAGGACCCTGCCGAGGCCATCAACGCCAAGCGCCTTGCTGAGGTTGAGAACGATAAGGATGTTCACCAGACTCTAGAGAAGAACAACCTACCCACTACCACGGACACGGCCATGGCAAACCACGGCGATGAAGATGCCGACAGTGGTGACGACGATGATGATAGCTCTCCCCGAAGCAACTCCTCCCCTGCCACGAGAAAGAAGGGCAACCCAGCCAATGGTGTCCAGAAATCTCGCGGTGTCACTCACTCCCGTGGTGGTGTTCCCCTGGGAACCAAGACTCGCAGCCGCAAGAACCGCCGCGACTACCCATCGTCTTGGGGCTTTGATAAGGGCCAGATGACCATGAAGAAGCGTGTTATGGCCGTCTTTGATGGTCCTCGTCGTCTTGCCAAGGATGACATGATGCTCTCCACCGATCATGAGGTCCGTATCAAGCTATCTGATGGCAAGTCTTATGTCACCGACCTCGACGTTCAAACTCTTAAGCGAGCCGCTGGCTTCCACGGCGCCACTGATGAAGAGAAGGGTCCTTGGATCTCCGATGACCCTACCGCTGAGCAGCTCAAGGAGATGCAGCAAATGCTCACTACCAACACCACCACCACCACCACCA